>NC_051215.1:47600919-47610919 GCF_015220715.1 Pygocentrus nattereri
GAAAATCACACTATTCCATTATAGGTTCAATGTATGTAATCCATTATTACAACATATGTAAACTGTTACTGAATTTAGTTTGCTTAAAAAACAATAACAACAACAACTAGAGCCAAACTTCAATTTGTTCAACTGTTACCAAGGTGACAACAACTACTGCAAGCAGAGATGAATACTGGGCTGATATCAGCAGAAAATGCTGTTTGAGGTGTTTGAGCCTGGTAGTTTACTTTTACGTGTTGAAGTTACGCAACACGGGTGTTATCACTTTACTACCTGACCACTACAGCCAGGGCTAAGGCTCTACAGAAAGATGAACTCCAGCCTGGTCTGTTATAAATGATATACCAGCTCATGCAAACAGAGAGAAGTCCTCCTGCAATGCTGCATGAACAGGAACGCTTGGCTTCATATGCTTCATGGATTGGACTTTTCTAAGACTAAAGAGACTCAGTTAAAGTTAAAAGAGATTACTGAAATGACTGAATATAACAAAAAAACGACCGTCATACACAACACTGTTTCCAACAGTTCAGTTTACAGTCTGGCTTCTAGCAGGTCTACCTTTGCGTGGAGGTGTGAAAATTCTCTCGAAGATGACATTTTTTTCCATGCTGGGTCAATATTAAGCTTATTTAGCACTAAGGTTGAATCCATCAAAACAGAAAGAAAACAGAAAGAGCCGACTCAGCGGGCCTGCAGAGTGAGCCCATTAACAGCTACAGGCGTAGACTGTATATCTACTGGCCTTTTGAGGAATATTATCATGCCAGTATGTCTGGCTGTTGAATACATTCAGACAACCGATGTGCCCCCATTCGCACATGGCCCGTAGGGTCTGTCTTGGAAAAGTGGACTTTGGCCTGCCCTTGAATGTAGCTTTGCTTTAACCCTCTAAGGTCTACAGGACCGATACAGCTTGAAGCACCTTCTTCTTACATTGTGATGAATGATTTTTCACTCATAGCTCATGCAGTCCATACCAGCTTTTGTTGGAAAGTAGGAGTTGTTGATATAGTATAAACAAATGACTTTTATATAACTATATAATTAACGATATGATTACATATTAATCATTATGTTGTGTATCTTGAACGTATAGTGAAAATCTAGACATCTAAGGGTGAAATCATCGACTTCCATCCACTATATTCAGTCTAATATAATATAAAACCAGTAATGCTACCTGACATTCACCAACAGGAGTGTCTGTGGTTTGGTACAATGTGTGTGGTCTTCCCTTAAGAGAGGTCAACTTGGGTGGGGTTAAGTGACCTCATGCACGATAAAACAAGCACTGAAACAGGGAAACACTGTGTCTCGCCTGCAGGTCAGTCAGCAAAAGGGACGCGCAAAGTAAAACAAAGCATGAACAGAAAAAACAAGACTGCAAAAGACAGAAAAAAGGAGGGGAAATTCATAAAGATAAGAACATAAAGAAAGAAAGAAAGACAAAGGAAGAGAAAAAGTCAAGAACAAAGTCAAGAAAGAAAGAAAGAGTTGGTGAGCAATAAAGCAAAGGAGAAAAAGTAAGAAAAGCAAAACAGGGAGAAAGTGAGAGAGAGAGAGCAGGAGAGGGAGGGAGAGAGCGAACAAGACAGAGGTAGAGAGAGACTGCAGTAGTCTGCTGCCAGATTAGCATCTGACGTAGCATTATCACAGCACTGATAGGAGCAAGAGCTGGAAAAGAGCAACCATTAGAGAGAGAGCGAGAGAGAGAGCGAGAGAGAGAGAGAGAGAGAGAGAGAGAGAGAGAGAATGCGGGAGGGATGGAGAGAGGGAGGTGAAGGGAGAGAGGAGGGGAAAAGAAAAAGAAAATAAAAGAAGAGAGGAAGGCGAAAGAGAGCAGGCATCACCGCAGGAGGGTGGAGGATCAGAAGGCCGAGAGACAGGGAAAAAAAAAAGAAAAAATTGAAAAACAAAAAGACAGAAAGTACAAGAACACCACCAGGAGGTGAGGAGGAAAAGAGGCTGCTTGTTGGGGAGAGAGGGAGAGAGAGAGAGGGAGGGAGGGAGTTTAAAATATCTGAGAAGAACAGAAGAACAAAGAGAAGGACAGACATAGTGCGTTTAGTTTCTTCCACTAGGACACACGCACACGCACACACACACACACACACACACACACACACACACACACACACACACACACACACAGGCAAACATCACATACATTTACAGAGCTACACACCGCATCACGACTTGTATGGACAAGATGTTCCGTCACACGACATCAACATTAGAATGTTAATTATAATCATTTGTCCTGTTTTTAGCCTTCACACACCTCTGCTCTCCTCTTCTGAATTTTACTAAAGAAACATGCTTACACTCACACATTCGCACTGTTTCACCACAATGAACTCCCCTCTGCGCCGCCTTGGTTAACACAGGATGAGAGCAGCCGAGCGAATGCCAGGCATTCCAGAGTTAGTGCCAGCGCGAGGCCGTAGCTTTAGCAGGAGGACAGAGGTTCACACTCCCACTCAGTGGAGGAATGCAACTCCTCAACCTTTTCATCTACTTGGTTCAGACGACAAAGACCAACGTCTTTCATTTAGCCCTCAACAATCTACATTCACTAAGGTAGTGCTGGCCGATACGTCGACTGTCCTGGTGTCCTGATACGGGTCTTAAAGCACGATAACAGATTAATAACAATCAATATATTGCAATATAATCGTTCAGAAAATCCGTGTCCAGCGTCTATGTTGAAAGCACAGCAGTGGTTTCTGTAAAATCATCTGCTGTAAAATACAAATCTCCAGACCAGCTGGGTAACAGGAAGTGTGTGGACAGGGTTAACCAGTGTCTCACGGAGGTGGTTGAACTTGAGGCATAAAGGGCATATATCATGACCTTAGTAAGAGTCCAGTATGGCAGGGCGTTGTTTCCAGCTGACCTGGGAATACATAGAGCAGCAGCAGCGCGTTATACCATGGCTTATACTTGATGCGTTATAAGTGGTGCAGCATCTCCGAATGAAGTGCCGTGCATGCAGCGAGCACCAAGTTACAAACACACACACACACACACACACACACACAGGTACATGTCTGAGCTAACTAAACATGTACAGAGCATGACTCATCAGGTCGCTGAAACATGATGAGTCAGGCGTTTGGGATATAATAGCAAGTCTTTGTTCAAACTACACAAAAGTGTAATTCACAAGACACTCAGAGCTGCAATCAGAAAATTCAGAAAAACAAAAGACTTGAGCCACATTACTGGCTCAAAGGCCATAAGGAGCTGGAGACCCAGTCAACAGTGTGTTCACAGTGATTTAAACAGAAACTAATGCGGTAAAAGAGGGATATGGTGACATACATACTGATATTTTGGTTTTGCTTTCATGTGTAGAAAAACTGCCCAATTATGACCATCAGCTTATTGCTTATCACAATAATTTACATACAAGTTTACAGCAACACTATTGTCACAGTAATATCTACAGAGTGAAACAAAACCCTGAGCACACAACATTTTAGCTCATATTTACAGAATATCAACTTTTCTGTATTGGAGAAATCTATTTTTAGCCAAATAATAACAAAACCTCAAGATATGAGGGTCATTCTACCAAAGCAGGACACTTTTTGTACCTTACATTAAGACAAGAGTTCGACTATTAAACAGGGAATAAAAAAAAAAGAGAAACTTTTTAGAACAATGTTATAAAATATAATAAAATTTTGTTTATTAGTGCATTTAGAGACTATTTTTATACATAGTTGACGCTGATGTAGCATCATCTGATGAAGCAGATGGTGAAACGTAAAATAAGCTACGTCATATATTCATTCATTTTTCATTGTTTTCCTCAATGTGGACAGGATCATCAAGCTAAATGAATCAAGCCTTTTACTTTAACATAGATGTAGCTTAATCAATGGTTTCCATGCATAACAATAAAATACATTATGTTCAAGGCCACGCTGGCCACCAAGCGGTCTAACAGCTGTCAACTCAGTGGAATAATGGCTGACCTAACCTGCAGTGCTAAACCCTGTTATCTGTCTATAGGTAAGAGGCCTGTGGCATGCAGTTTAGAGCCTGCGCCTGAGATGATCTGACCTGGTTTAAGTTCACAAGCTATAGTCAGTAAAGTATTGCAGAAGTACAAAAACAAATATGGTCTATAAAATGCAAAACCTGTAGAGATCCATTCAAACAATAGGTCAGTGGGTATTTTGTGCCAGCGTTTTATACAATTAGGGCGTAACATGAGAACATCAAAGTCCTTTAATACATATATGCAGCTTTTTATGCTCTCATTCAAGCAGAACATCATTTCTTATCAAGCAACACGTAAGCCCGCCAATCCATTACATGCCCAGACTCGGACCAAACGAACGAGCCACAAGTCCTTAACACTTATTAATGTGTTAATATTCTCAATGAAGACCCACACAAGCCTGAACTTGCAGTGCAGGGGCGTCAAATCCTCTGAATAAAATCAGGGAACCTTTGAACTGATGAAGGTTGTTGGAGTAAATTGGTAATGTATATGATTTAGAAGTTTTCCAATCTCTTGTGATGCTATGATCAAAGGGTCATCCTCGGGTCATTTCAGAATCCACGGAAAACATTCCACACCATATGCAATGCATCTCTGCTACTAATGGTTGGAGCATCTGCTAACAATAGAAGTGTGCACAGTCAACACATTCAAGGATGCTGGGTCAAGGGCCCGTGTTTAGCTTTCAAATGATCTATGATCGCAGATTAGACCAACATTAACAACCACGCGTTTTGTTAAAGCAGTATCTTTCTCCAGCCCAGCCTAGAAAACATACCCATATCTCAGTGCTCTATGGAGCTCTATGGAACCCACAACGTCAGGAGAATGTAATGAACTGTCCTTCGGGTAATAAGGGTTCCACATCCTCCTCCTGCTGCTGGGCTGGAGCACAATGACACTTTAATCTCCAGCCTCAACTCTTATGGTGTCAATGAAAACCAATACAGTCACCTTCTTCTCCAGCTGACCTGATTTACGACCAACGGTGGCGAGATTGCCGTCAACACAAGGTCTCACATCTCAACGTACACGCACGCAGACACCCGCACAGAAGACGCACATACAGCGGCTCACACACCTCTCTCCTTGTCAAGGTGAAAGCGGGCGAAAACAAATAAATAAGCCCATCACGACCCCATGTCTCTACTGAGTGTGGACTATAAAATAGCTGATGGGGGCTTGGGGGGGCTGCTAATGAGGCTGTGGAGGTGAAGGCGTTTACAGCAGAAACGGATGGAGCTACGAACAAACCCCCGGACCCTCAATGACACAGCCACAACTGCCCAGTAAAATGAAAGCTGTTGGCGTACAGATGATAAATAGCCCCCTTGCAGTGGGAGGGTCCTGGCGGGAGTGGTGGCTTTTTGTCTCCTCCTGGAGCTTCGCCGTCCGTAACGAACCCAAGCGCGCCCTCAGCAACTCCGCTTTTAGAGCATCCACTACTGCCTCACTTTCCATGGTGATGACTGTAAGCTGTGAATCCCCAATGAGTGATTTTGGAGGGTGGGGGTGTAAAAAAGGCCTCTGCTATAAATGGAGAGCCGAGAAGCATTGGCGATGACGGATCTTGACAGTTGATGTATGGCGAGCTAAGATAAACACGGGCATCCCTCGAGATGGAGCTAAACTAGAGAATCGACATCACCTTCTGACTATAAATCTGACTTTGAGCACGTCAGCGAATATGATCTAGAGCGAACATCGGGCTCGGGTCAAATGCAAATAAACCATTTAGAAAAACGGTTTACACAGTAATCATACTGCACGAAAAAGCTTTACAATGTCACTTCAACACTTTTTGTTTGTTTTTTTTTTGCTTTTCCACAATAACACAGACTTAAAAACAAACACATAAGAGTCTCTGTTATGCCGCGACAGAAACGGATAGGAGGGATATGAAAACCCACAAAAACACGCGAAGGGAGGTTAAAGCGGCATTCTGGTAGCTAAACGTTACCTAGAGTTTAATATGTTATTTGTTGTGTTAGACATTATCATGTTGTGCAGCACTATATCCCTCAGTCTCATCAGTTTAACACAACTCCCAATCGTTTTCATTCATCAATGTTCTGTACAACACCCAGCGTGCATTACACAAATATACGGTATCACACAACCGTTACGCTACAATAAGATACTCAGCTATCTGTTAGATACGTTAGCTATCTGCCAGCCCCCAAAATCCCACCTTGAAACAGTTTCTGAACAGTTCATCCGATCTTCAAGATACATCACTAGACTTAGTTTTCCCACACCGGAAAATCTCAAATACTGCGCCTGTGCAGAATACAAAGAAGCATGTTTACGACAGACGTAGCAACGGTTACCTTTAAAATAAACACAGCAACATCAGAACGGAATAGATACGGTTAAACACGACTATTTAGACTTTCAGGAAAAGAACAGTTCAACTGCAGGCTGTCACAACAAGCTCGAGTGTATTGATGTCCCGTTATTTTGTAATATGGACACATATTTTCAGCATCACGATCTTCCAAACTGACCCTGAATTGATTGACAATCACATCCCTAATAGAAACGTCTCTTTTACGTCTCCACACTTCCTCTGCGCTCTCCAGTGAGAGCAGCTCCACGAGGGGGGCTTTCACTGCCCTCTGAGACTCTCCCAGAAATATTCACCCTTGAAGGTAAGCACATTTTCCGCCTCATTGCAGAAAGACTGTGAAATCATTACTGACTGAGAGTGGGTGAACTCTTTCTCTCCGTTTTTGTTTCTTTCTTGCCTTCTTCCTCCATCCTTCAGTTAGAAGTATGAACAGCTTGGTGTCCGGTTCTGGTCTGGTCAAGTCCAGTACAGGTTGGAGATTTCCTTGCTCAAGCACAGTATGGGTTGGGTGATATGACGATATCACAATATCATATCACAGTTGTCACAATAAACATTGAGTATACTGTGGCACTGTGAGTGCCTATAAAACATCAACTGTAGTTTTTAATAAAAAGAGGTTAAGAAGTGGCTTCCAAGTGGTGTAAGAGTCAATTAGCCTTATGATGAGAAATTGCAAATTAGGACTACGGTCATTATGACGTGCATATTAATAGCATTTTTTCCACTGGGGGAATATGATACATGCTGTGAATACAATGCAGTTAGACTTTGTGCTATGAAAAATAATTCAGAATTTCATATTAGGTATTATGACATATAATGGAATATAATTTCTGATATTTTACTGAAAAACACTGATATATAGAAGTATATATATATAGAATGAGTTACACAGCTTACATTCCTCTCTAATGCAGACAAACGAATAAGTGACTTAATGAAGAAGCACAAAGCTGCAGTCAAGGAAAGCAGATATTGTCTGTCATACCAAGGAAAACAAATGTTCTGGGTTGGAGGGTAAATAAGGCTATTTGTCTAATGGGTTAATACTAAGTCCTTCAGAGCTGACGCAATCGCATCCCATGCCAATACTGTAGCTTTATGTATCATTGGGCAGTCTGCTCAAGGGTGGCATCATCATAAAATAATAACCATTGTCATGACAGCTGTATATAGATTGAAACTAGTTAGGTATAAAAGTCTTTTTAACAGCAGTTAGACCTAAACAGATTAACGACTGTTCAGCTATTGTGAAGGTGTAAGGTAAATCCTCATTAATAAACAAAGACTAGGATTTTTATTGATAGGAATTTTAAGAATATCAGATAATGTACATAGTATGGAGTAAGCCCTCTGTAAGTTTTCTTTGTGTTAATTATGGTTTCACCAGATGCTGAGGTCTTCTTTTGGCATCTGGAGTCCCACATCAGAAACGTATATCATGGGCATCAGTATATCAGTGCAGCACATATCGTACTGTAAAAGTGGTGTATTGTTACACCAGAGCTTGAATCATGAGTTTAAAACACTGGCCAGGTCTACAAACAGAGCTACATACCATCCATACATCCAGCCCAGAAGTCCATCTGATTATATGATGCTGTGTGATGAAGGTACTGTAGTCTTCTGTAAGCCACTGCATTTAACTCCTAAGTGCTGTTGTGCTTAAGCTACTCCAGACGTCCTTTCAGCCTTCTTCTCAGCACTCCAGACGGCGCGTACAGTAGAAAAGAGGAGACAGTGACCTTGACTCCGAGCTCTTTCTCTTACACTCACGCACAGGGCTGTGTAGACTGAGTATTATTATGTCTGGCTTCCAACATGTAAACACATCAACACTGTGTTGCTAATTCGCAGCAACAGAGAAGATACAAAAACAAGGAGGCCACATTAGAAACCAGACAGTCTTCAATCACAGTCATCAAACAATAATTTGGCAAAAAATAAAAAGTACATATTCTGCCCTTACTCCAAATGTAATCAAACTGCCAAGATGTTTGGCTTCTGAAGTCTGTTTCCACTATAGAAGTATCCACTAAGCCATACCAATATATTGTGACTGTCCAAAGAAACAAGCATCTTCATTTTTGCCTTCCTTTGATCACAGCAGCTGTCCTTCACATTGTTTGAAAAATTCATGATGATGAACCTAAGTGATCCAAAATGACTCGGAATAAAATCTTGTTACGTTAGCATGCGTTAAAAGTTTGCTTTCTCCTGTAAAGTTACTCTTTTGGAGTTGCTGGTTTTTGCTGAGAGAAACTTCATCTCAGTCACTCACATTGTCACATTAATAATATCCATTATATCTGACCAGTATATCCCACATCTGACCAATTCTCATAATGTAAACTGTGGTTTCTGAAACAATGACATGTCCACATTTATAGAGAACAACATGTCACATGGTGGCAGAAGCCAGTGTCAGGGTGCCTACATTTGGAGAGAATTGTGTCGTTTTGCTTCTTTGTTCAACCATCGCTTTTACCGCTCTCTTGATTCCTACACTGGTGTCTTGGCTCCCTCACTGTCCACATATGGTCACTGACCCCAGAGACTGAGCAAGTCCAGGCAGGTCTGAGGAGGAGGGAAAGAACTGAGGGATTGTGGTGTGGAGGCACCAGCGTCAGTGAGTTGACATTGGTGCCTCCGCACCACAATCCCTCAGTTCAGATTTGTTTCTCAAAAAACTCTACAGTAAAATACTTACAGATGAACAGTAGAGCGGTCACTACTTCCAGCAGTTAAAAGTGGCCAAACATTCACAAATTTTTACACCAGCAAGCTTGTGAAGTGAATATTATGGGGAGAAAACAGTAGAATTCTTTACACTGTTTTCTCCAGACGTCGATCAGTTTATACACCATCACATATTTGCCGCAGGACATGCGTGTTAGTAATCTCAAACAGACTTCTGTGGTATCTGACACTGTATGACATACTGTTATTTATAAAACGGACTGAATTATGTCACATAGCTAACAGTAGCAACTGTAGCAGAAAGAAAACCAAGAAAGCATAATTGGCCTCAGTCTCTCTGGGTGGGTAGGGTGGTCTTCCCTCTACTCTAATCACCCAGTGCAAACTTGGCCAATCTGAGTATCTGCTGGCTGACGTAACTGAATTGGCAGTTAGCCGTCTCCTTCAAGCACGTACAGCTGTCAGCTGATGCCGTGTTAGCAGAAGTCTGAAAAGATGCAGCGGCATCTAGATACAACCCCCCCCACCCCCAACCCCACCACCCACCCGCCTTCAAGCTTGGTAGCATCGTGTGACGGGGGAGACCTAATGAGTGGGTGGAAACTGCAATGACTAAATTGGGGAGAAAACTGGCCAGAAAATCTAATCAAAACAAAAAAAACAACACAAGGGGCCACACATGCAAACGTCCATAAGAGTCCGAATGCACTACTATAAATACAAGTTTCTGTATAACGCAGTTCCCACATACAGATCAGTGGCATGCATGAGACAAGACACAAGCCTTGCACTTACTAATCCACATCTGTCCCTCTTTTTACCTCTGGAAATACTGAGGGGAAGGGATACAAAACAATGGAATGATCACATCAAATACTTTCATTTGTCATTTTATCAAAAACACCAACCATATAGGTGCATTTTGT
>NC_051215.1:47618419-47645919 GCF_015220715.1 Pygocentrus nattereri
TGATAGGTGGCCACTGCGGTGCCTGATAGCAAAGCTGGCTTCCATCAAACTGTCCAACGCAGCGATAAAGCACGCTAAGAATAGTGATGCGGGCGGTGCCGCCTCATGACCGACCCATCAGTGATCGTCCAGAGCTGCCAGCAAAACACACATGTTTCATGGCCAGCTGGTGTGACTCTGTTTACTGTCTTATTGGGTCACAGAGACTCACAGAGACACTCACAGAGACTCAGAGACAGCCAGAGAGACTCAGAAAGACACAGAGAGACTTGGAGAGACACAGAGAGACTCAGAGAGAGCCAGAGAAACTCAGAGAGACACAGAGAGACTCTGAGACTCAGAGAGAGCCAGAGACTCAGAGAGACACAGAAAGACTCAGAGAGACACAGAGACACAGAGACTCAGAGAGAGCCAGAGAGACTCAGAGAGACACTCATAGAGACTGAGATAGAGCCAGAGAGACTCAGCGAGACTCGGAGAGACACAGAGACTCAGAGAGAGCCAGAGAGACTCACAGAGACACTCATAGAGACTGAGATAGAGCCAGAGAGACTCAGCGAAACACAGAGAGACTCAGAGAGAGCCAGAGAGACTCACAGAGAGCCAGAGAGACTCAGAGAGACAAAGAGAGACTCGGAGAGACACAGAGAGACTCAGAGAGAGCCAGAGAGACTCTGAGAGAGACTCAGACACAGAAAATCAGAAATGAAAATACGTATTATTAATCTTACGAAAAAAGAACAAGTCTATTTCCACTGTCAGTCGACTGAATCTGTTCAGCTCTGATATTGTTCACTCTCACAGTTCAAACCTTCACTTCACCAAACACTGACATTGAAATGTCCATTATCTCCATCATCAGCCCTCAACGTTCACACCATCACAGACCTGAGAGAGAGAGAGAGAGAGAGAGAGAGAGAGAGAGAGAGAGAGAGAGAGAGAGAGAGGGAGAGAGAGAGCCAGAGAGAGAGAGAGAGAGAGCGAGAGAGAGAGAGAGAGAGCCAGAGAGAGAGAGAGAGAGAGAGAGAGAGAGAGAGAGAGAGAGAGCCAGAGAGAGAGAGAGAGAGAGAGAGAGAGAGAGCCAGAGAGAGAGAGAGAGAGAGAGCGAGAGAGAGAGAGAGAGAGCCAGAGAGAGAGAGAGAGAGAGAGAGAGAGAGAGAGCGAGAGAGAGAGAGCCAGAGAGAGCAAGAGAGAGAGAGGGAGAGAGAGGGAGAGAGAGAAAGAGAGAGAGAGAGTGTATGTGTGTGTGTCTGTGTGTGTGAGTGAGGGAGCTGCCGCAGCGCTCCCAGCGTGCTCTAATGACAGAGGAGAGGAATAAACCACCACACCTCCTCAATAACACACACACACACACACACACACACACACACACACACACACACACACACACACACACACACACACACACACACACACACACACTCTCTAGTGGTTGGTGTTTCCAGGAGTATCTAAGAACTCCCCCCCCTCTCTCTCTCTCTCTCTAGGAGTCTGCAAGCGGTGATGAGTGGGTGGATAGCGAAGCTGCGAGACATTCTGGTCAGGTTTCAGAGACAGAGAGACAGTAACAGTAAAATGAGTAAGAGAAAAGAAATGAAAAGAAAGGAAAGAAAAAGAAAAGAAAAGGAAAGAAAAATGACACTAACAAGGATTCTTAACCTTAAACTCTTTACAACCCTCTGGGATCCTGACTCTCATAACTACATAACTTACATATTAGGTCCTAAATAAGTCATAGCAGAATTAAATAACAAGACTTCAGAGGTAATAACTGAACAAGCCGAAGGTATAAGGTGTTCAGCTCAGAACTTATCATTCAGTAACTACTACAAATAACTTCTAGAGAGAGGAGTTAAAATGAAATATGGCACCATCTTTATGATTTCAATACCACAGAGGCTCACAATATTCCATCTCTCTCAATAACAAATTTCAGTACACTCATTTCTGGTTGAAGCCACGCCCCCTTTTGGTTTGAAATGTCAGGACAGGAGTCAGTACTGAAGTTCAGGTATCAGTATTGCTATTGCTAATGAATAACATAAGAGGTGTCCTAGAATAATAAATTCAGAAACTACTGTTAACTATTGAATAAATAATCCCATAACTACTATAAATGATTAATCAACTAACATAAACTGTTCACGTTTCGAGGGTTAAGCAGAAGGTCCAATAGAGGCTCCGTGAGCTGAGTTGGGTTTAGCTGCTAATGAAAGACTATGAAGAAACTGGCTCACCCAGACAGGAGCAGCTCAACATGAGCAGTCAGACGAGGTCACCGCACTGAGACAGGTTCTAATTAAGCATGAAAAACATTACACTACAAATAAATGACACTGCAGAATCCACAGATGATGTTTCCAAGTGTTGAAGATCTGAAGGTAAGCAAGCATCCAAATTGATCTCAGAAGGTGGTCACTGGGTATTAGCATACAGTTTCTCAGGCTGAGTTACAGTGTTTGACCACACTAATGAGCAATACACCATTTTCACTGGTGCCTGACCAGTAAACAGTAAAACAGTGACCAAGACTGAGTTTTTAGGAGCTTACAAGCTCTTATTTTTCATTTTTTGGTTATCTTAACATAAAGGTTTCTGTGGTGCAAGAAGTTACTGTCAGGCTAAACCCACGCTTGACAACTCTAGTAACTACAGACCGGTATCACTCCTTTCTTTCCTTTCAAAAATTCTTGAACGCGCACTCTATAATCGACTGTCTCTCTTCCTCACACAGAACCAGCTCCAGGACCTCAACCAGTCTGGCTTCAAACCAGCGCACTCAACAGAAACTGCTCTCATAGCAGTGACCGAGAAGCTGTCATCTGTCCTGATCCTTCTTGATCTCTCAGCAGCTTCTGACACGGGTCAATCACACAATCCTTCTGGACGTCCTCCTCAACTTTGGAATCACTGGCTATTCGTTGAAAGTGGTTCAAGTCCTATCTGGAGGATAGCTCTTATCAGGTAACATGGAGAGGGTTCGCATCCTCTCCATGCAGGCTCTCCACTGGTGTCCCACAAGGCTCGGTGCTGGGTCCTCTTCTCTTTTCTCTTTACACTAGCTCTCTTGGTGATGTAATATCATCTTCTCTTATCACTGTTACACTGATGACACACGACTAATGCTTTCTTTCTCCCCCTCTGACACACAGGTTTACAGTCGCATCTCTGCATCTCTGACGTCTCTTCATGGATGGCAGCTCAGCACCTGAAGCTCAATCCTAGCAAGACTGAGCTTCATTCCTGCAACTACAGGTCCTTATCATGATCTTGCATCTCATTCGAGGACTGTCTGATTATTCCGTCTGGATGGCCGGTTATCGTTCTCGACTCACATCACGAACCTAACTCGGTCATGCAGATTTGTATCGGTCGTGCAGATTCACTCTGCGTTTGAAGACAGCAAGAGACTGCTGTACGGACAGCCAGTGGGAGTTCGTTCCACCACTTGGGTGCCAGGACGGAGAACTCTTTATACAGCACTTAAATGAGCACTGAATTAAGTATAGATTGTAATGTACTGTACTGAACTTATGTATTGTATTGTAGTGTATTGTACGGTATTGTATTGCAATGCTTCCTTTTTCTGGGTCTCACCAGTGACTTGTAACGTCACCAGTGTGTAGCTTGTAACGTCTGTGTAACTCAAAATGGAAATTATGTTGCATGAAACTCACAACATGCAAGTAGCTGCATGAACGTTCCATTGTGCAAAGCCAGCCTTCGGCTACGTTCACATTACAAGCCTCATTGCTCAAATCAGATTTTTTGCTCTGACACGATGGTTCACACTCATTTAAGTAAGTGATTCAAATCTGTCATTAAAATGAACAAACCAGTGTCACGTGCATCATCAGCATACAAACGAGCAGAACGAGCCTTCGCTGCGAAAAAGAGCTCTGATTAGCTCTCAGCTGTTCAATATTAGAGCAAGACGAAAAAGGTGATGCTTTTCTACCGTTTACAGGCTTTAACTCATGACTGGCGCTGCTGCTATGGTGACGCTAAAAGACGGCGCACACGCAGTGGAAAAAAGCACATGAATTCCGATCTGAGCGTCACATTAATGCTGCATGGTCACAAATTACGTATCTGATCTAGGACCACATATGAAAGTGGCTCAGGTCGGATTTGAAAACATCAGATTTGTGTCCACACAGCCCTGAAAACATCAGATCTGAGTCCCATCAGGGCAAAAAAAATGGACTTGCGCCACATCAACCTGGTAATGTGAACGTAGCCTAAGACATATGATTCCTTAATAGATAACAATGTATTTTAAAGTAAAAGTAACAGGTTTTAATAACTGCTTATATCAACCCAAAAATATCCCGGTCGTTCCTACCCTACTCCTACCTACTGTTTTTACTCTTTATTCCTAGTTTGCAACTCTGAATGCAACGTTAATAATAAACATACAAAACTGGAGGGGGGCATGTCTCTGGAGGGGGGCCTGCTAAGCTAAATATATTAGCAACAAGTGTCTAGCTTAACCCGCACACAAACACAAGCAAACACTGAGCAAATACATTCTAAGCACAGTAGATGCTGAGTGTTCATAGATCTTCTGTTTGCTCTCTTGCTCTGTGTCAACTTCTAAAGCAAGAAAGCACTTCAGATCACACACACACACACACACACACACACACACACACACACACACACACACACACACACACACACACACACACACACACACACACACACACACACACACACACACACACACACACACACACATGAAACTCCAGGAAGCTCACACTATCAATCTGTCAGCATGGGGACCAGCGAGTGTCTAACAGAGGGAACCCAGCCAGCGTTACATGTCCAAAAGTTTGTAGGCACCTGCTGATCCAGTGTTCCTTCTGAAATCAAGGGTATTAATAAGGAGTTTGTTCATCTTTGTTACAGTAACAGCCTCTATTCCTTTGGGAAGGCTTCATCCTAGACGTTGGAACATTGCTGTGAGGATTTGACTGCATCCAGCCACAAAAGCGTTAGTGAGGTCCCGGTGCTGATGTCGGATCATTTATTGTGGATCACAGATGTTTGTATTTAAATTCTGCAAATCTTAAAGCCCTACTCTTGTTTCATTGTTAAGTTTGGAAACAAAAGGGTTCTTGAAACAGCCAGCAGGAATCTTTGTCCATGGCATTAAGGTAGATTTAGGTAAGCCAGGGGTCGGCTTTTTTTGACCAGCTGCGGCTCCACAGCAGAATTAAATTTTTAGGTAAAAATAAAAGAATCTTACATTGCAGTAAAATAAAACCCTGCTGATCGTCATAACACAGTTTTAACAGTTAAAACTCTTAAATGCTGGAGTTAATGTAGCCTATATCTGCTAATTCATCCTTTATCACCATGGCAACGACAACAATCTGGCCCAGCTAGTAGCTAACGAAAAGGCAGAGAGAAAGATTTAAGACAAACATCAATAATTTAGAGGCAGATGGACTTATTTGCATTTAGAATCACGCCAGCTGTTCTCCTGATGCGTTTATTCTGCTACCGGAAATTGTCAAAGAGTAAAAAGTCGCAAAGCTGAAGTCTCTTCTCATTCATCAGCTTATCGTTTGAATTGTGCCGTTCCACCTTAAACGGTGCAGCAGTTACATTCTGGTGCCTCAGACTCCATTTAAGGTGGAATGGGAAAATTTGAAGAAGCTGGTGAATGAGAATCTGACTTCAGCCTAGCAAAAAGTCAAACTTGAGAGACATTTAAGAGACAGTTCTACTTTTGAGGAAAGGTTTCCTGTCAGAAAAGCGGCTAAATCTGAGCTCAAGTTTAAAGCAGAGCAAAGTAAGTCTGCCATTTCAATTTTTCAATGCCTTTTCAGTGATATTATATATTTAGCCTGTAGTAGTACATAAGCGCATACTGAGACATAGTTACAGCCAAGATGGTAAAATGGACAAGAAGTGTTGTGGCTGTCAAGGTGGTTTGATTTTGGTGAAACAACGAAATGGCTCTTTTTAACATTTGGGTTGCTGACCCCTGAGCTATGTGAGCTCTCCTACTGGTTATGACTTCAAGAGCTGAAGAGAAGTTCTAATATGTTAGATTAACCATCAGCATAATTACAAAGTAACAGAGGAACAAACCAATCACATTTTGATTTCCACTGGGTGGGACCGATGCTGTGAGGGAAAGAACATCACTAAGATCTTAAGATTAAGTGACCCTTATTAGTCCCACAACAGGGAAATTTCACCTCCGCATTTAACCCATCCGTCAACTGAAACACCACATACACAATAGTGAGCACACACACACTAGGGGGCAGTGAGCACACTTGCCCGGAGCGGTGGGCAGCCCAATCCGTAGCGCCCGGGGAGCAGTTGGGGGTTAGGTGTCTTGCTCAAGGACACCTCAATCATGTGCTGTCAGCTCTGGGGATCGAACCGGCGACCTTCCGGTCACGAGGCTGGTTCCCTAACCTCCAGCCCACAACTTCTGGAAGCCTTTGACATGTCACTGACCTAATATGAGAAGCTGACTATTTAGGGAGTTATTAGAAATGGAAAACAGCAGCAGCAGCTCTAAATCAGCCTTCGAGGTAAACTATATGCTAATGTGCTGTTACAAGCTTCAGGTAAATACAGAACGCCTGAATAGATGTATTCCAATGTCTGTGTTTAATCTAGAAGAGCCTAAAAACGTTCTGTTATCTTAAAGCTGACAAGCTACTAGACTTCCACTGGGCTGCTAGCAGAAATGATCGTTATCTTAGGTTTGGGCTTTTCTCATGTTTTGACCTTGACCTTGAATGTATGTCCTGAATTGAGGGCCCAGCTCTAACAGTCATGGCTCAGCACTGCTGCAGAATGACATGCAACTTTTGTTTTTCCTTTTAAATCGGAAATCTTCTCAAACCTGAACATGTGTATCGTTACACGCACAACACAATACATCATGTAAATAAAAAAGAGTGGATTCGCAAATAAGTGCCACATTTAGTGCTTGTTCTCCTTCTCTCTGCAGCGCGCGCTTGTGTGCAGGTGTCAGTAGCAGTGCCACTGCTCTCTCTTTCTCTTTCTCTCTCCCTCTCTGTGCTGTGGATCAGGTAGCAGGGTTGCTTGGATTATGCTCTTTTAAGAAGGGATTAACCATGTTTCAGCGTTCAAGGCAAATTGCCCCAAGAAGACGTCTCTGGCTACAAAAAAGTTAAATTCTGCACCTAATCCTCCTCAAAGCTTCTTAACTCATCTCTCTCCCTCTCTCTGTCTACTCTCTCTTTCCTTCCCTCTCGCTCGCTCCCTCACTCTCCTCTCCGCTTGTCAGTGAGTGTTTCGAGTGCTAGCATCTCTTTAAGACAATTCATCCGCCTCTTTTGCGCTCTCTCTCCAGCTTCGACAGTTCTGAGTCTCTCTCTCCCAGACGTGGGTGCAGGAGAATTTCCCTGTATTACACCGATGGCGTCCTAATGCTTGACAGTCAGACGTATAATGCCACAATACATATTCCTACATGCAGAGAGAGAGAGAGCCGTGACACCCCAGTCTGACAACACAACTCTCTTAAATCACCATGAAGATGAAGTGAATGTGACACCACACTCAACACAATGACAAGACTATGAGAGAGAGCGTGAGAGAGAGAGAGAGAGAGAGTCTGCACATGTGTTATAGAGTGTTATAAACTGCATCAGTGCACTGTGATGCATCGGTCTGAAGGTCCGTGGATTCAGCTGCATTCCACTAATCCACTGATCTATGCATTGGGTTATTTTCACTAAAACAGAAAACATTTTATTGCCTGCACTGCAAAAAAATCTTAAAGCAAGTAAAATCATCTTCAATCTTGTAGCTCAGTGCTGTCTCTATATTAGGGGCCTGGCCCCACCAGATGTCGCTGTGGAGCATCACTGATCAATAATTCAGTATAACTGTATTTCTTCATAAATAACACTGTTGTGCACTTATTACATATGACAATGGTAAGGCTGTCAAATAGGGTTAGCTATCGTCCTGTGCCTGTTTTTTAAATGCCAGTAGGCCACCTAGTTTTCCCAGCAGCCTTCGTTTGGTGAGTGGGGGGCCGGCCCGTCAGCGTTTGTCTAACCAAGTGAGCAGTTAAAAAGCACTCTGCGCATGTCCAACGCGCTGTGAGGCACAATCACATTGGTCCCATGCTGAGAGCACCCAATAAAACATATTAAATGTCCTTACGCTCAGTAAGCCACTACAGTATGGGCACTGCTACACAGCTAGTCACTGCTGCTCATTAGTTGTGCTAGCCATTAATAGTAGCAAGGCAATATAATGAGGCAAGTCGAACATGTAATAAAAGTTAAATTTGGTTTCCTGCCTTTAGAGCAGAAATTAGAGGTTAAACGTTTGGGACCACACCAGCCAGAGGATTTCAACACCATTGGGTCCGGAAAGAACAAAACCTGCTCCTTCACTCCAGAGAAGTTCAAGAGAAAAACACGGTTAACGTTGAGTGTAGATAAAAAACACTCTTCGGCTTTCCTCACCTGCCCTTTATGCGCTTGCTGTGCTGTCACTTGAATGCGTGGATTGGTGGCCTTGGGAGAAAACTTGACAGGTTTGCCCAGATGAAAGACGGTCGTGCATCTTTTCTTTTCGAGCAGTGAACGTCACTGGCGTGTCATTCTGCATTATTACGAGGCACGTTATTCCTAATGCCCGGAAAGCGGGTTTCCCTGCTCTGATACGTTGCTTTAGGTATGAAGTCGCAGACCACAATGATCATTTACCGCTAGATAATGTTGGATTTGTAATATGATGCTGCATAACAAGGTTTAGTGATTTCCACTACCTCCTGCACCACACACACACACACACACACACACACACACACACACACACACACACACACACACACACACACACACACTTTCTAAGCCGCTTCTCCCTCAGAGTTGCGGGGTCTCCTGCACCACACTAGATTCATTTGCCACTGTTGTGAATATAGTCATAAGGAAGAGTTCATTTCTTTTTGTAGACTTTCTAAGTGAAAGTAAGTTAAAACATCTACTACAAGAAACTCTTAAATATGGCATTTTTATACAAAGAATTATAAAATGATTTCTATCTATCTATCTATCTATCTATCTATCTATCTATCTATCTATCTATCTATCTGTCTGTCTGTCTGTCTATCTGTCTGTCTGTCTGTCTGTCTGTCTGTCTGTCTATCTAAATAATTGCATTTGTATAAAGTTTTTCTTTAAAGATCTTTTTTAAACTTTTTTTCCAAACATTTCTTTAATTTTAGTTCACTTTTAACTACACTATCACTATTAAAACATGCTGTCCCGTTTTTTTATGTCATAACAGAAACAGAAAGGGTTTTCGTCTTGTTTTAGCCACATGCCTGCATTGCAGATCAGGAAGTGAGACTGCATCCCTGTCCCTCATGGCCACATGTGAACACATGATCACTACCGAAACACATATTTTCAGCAATTAAGTGAGCACATTTGTTTTAATGAAAACAGAATGATTTTATGTGTGTACAACTGTTCAGAGCTGTGTTTGCTAGTCGTGTACTGACTATTCAATTCAAAGGGTTGAATGAGACATTTGGCCAGACGATCTTCCAGTACAGACCTGGCCAACTGAAATCCAACCAAGAAAACACCACAAAGAAAAATCAGAATAAACAATATTGTTTTTTTTATTTTATTTGGCAGTCAGTCCTACATACATGAAGGAGCTTATTGTTAAAAGCATAAACAGATTAAGAAAATAAGTTGACAGCCTCTACCAGTAGACTCAAATGTAGGTGGAGCAAAGATAAATCAATGGTAGTGAAATTTTAATAATGCAGTAAAGCATTTAATAAATAATCTTAACTGAATTTACACTAAACTGATCAGAGTATTTGGACACAGAAAAAATGCAGTAGTAATGCCATATTTAAAAAAGCCTCTGAACAGAACTAATTATGTTCTCTGTTAAATGAATGAAGTGTTCTTTAAACACGGACTTCATCCTCATCATGCTCAAAGAAGCACACCGTCTGTGAAAAGTTATCCTAAATTTCCTTCGGGACCAATAAATTATCTATCTATCTATCTATCTATCTATCTATCTATCTATCTATCTATCTATCTATCTATCTATCTATCTATCTATCTATCTATCTATCTATCTATCTATCTATCTATCTATCTATCTATCTATCTATCTTGATAATAACACACTGTCATATTGCCCACCTTTAATGTAGAAAGGTAGAAGGAGCAAGGAGCAGCTTACACTGAAACTGGGTGTATGAAGGATTGTGTGTGTGTGTGTGTGTGTGTGTGTGTGTGTGTGTGTGTGTGTGTGTGTGTGTAGGTGTGAGAGAGAGAGAGAGAAAGAGAGAGAGAGAGGTGGTGTGACGCTGAGAAAGGCAGCTGTCTTTTGTCTTTTTTGTTGGGCTAGTGAAGACACAGGTGTTGGGGCAGAGTGTGGGAAAGAAGAAGAGCTTCAACACTGAGCGGGGGATGGAGGTGGAGCTTCGGCTTTGTGAGTACAGGAAGGAGGTGGCGCTTTAGCAGTGTGTGCTGGCAATGGAGGCAGAGGTTCAGTACTGTGAGTGGGCAATGGAGGCAGAGGTTCAGTACTGTGAGTGGGCGACAGAGGCAGAGGTTCAGTAGTATGAGTGGGCACTGGAGGCAGAGCTTCAGTAGTGTGAGTGGGCAATGGAGGCAGAGCTTCAGTAGTGTGAGTGGGGTGATGGAGGCAGAGCTTCAGTAGTGTGAGTGGGCAATGGAGGCAGAGCTTCAGTAGTGTGAGTGGGCAATGGAGGCAGAGCTTCAGTAGTGTGAGTGGGGTGATGGAGGCAGAGCTTCAGTACTGTCAGTGGGCATTGGAGGCAGAGCTTCAGTAGTGTGAGTGGGCAATGGAGGCAGAGCTTCAGTAGTGTGAGTGGGGTGATGGAGGCAGAGCTTCAGTACTGTCAGTGGGCAATGGAGGCAGAGTTTCAGTAGTGTGAGTGGGCAATGGAGGCAGAGCTTCAGTAGTGTGAGTGGGGTGATGGAGGCAGAGCTTCAGTAGTGTGAGTGGGCAATGGAGACAGAGCTTTAGTAGTGTGAGTGGGGTGATGGAGGCAGAGCTTCAGTAGTGTGAGTGGGGTGATGGAGGCAGAGCTTCAGTAGTGTGAGTGGGGTGATGGAGGCAGAGCTTCAGTAGTGTGAGTGGGGTGATGGAGGCAGAGCTTCAGTAGTGTGAGTGGGGTGATGGAGGCAGAGCTTCAGTAGTGTAGTGGGGTGATGGAGGCAGAGCTTCAGTAGTGTGAGTGGGGTGATGGAGGCAGAGCTTCAGTAGTGTGAGTGGGGTGATGGAGGCAGAGCTTCAGTACTGTCAGTGGGGTGATGGAGGCAGAGCTTCAGTAGTGTGAGTGGGGTGATGGAGGCAGAGCTTGCGTGAGGGAAGGAAGTGGAGCTTTAACACTGTGAGTGAGTGAAGGAGGAGGAGTTTCAGCAGTGTTGGGGGGGAGGTGGAGTTTCAGCAGTGTGAGCTGGAACAGAGTGGTGTTTTAGCCTCTCTCTCCCTCTGTACAGAGGAAGAGGTAGGAGGACAGAGGGAGAGACAAACTGAAAAGAAGAGGGCAAGAGCTCTGACACAACCACGCAGAAGGAGGATGTGTAGCGGCCACTTATCTAACCAAATCCCCTTCACACCCTGAGAAAACGTCCTGCACACACAGGCGCAACTCTGTAGGACGACCTTGTAAACACAGCATCAATAAAAGGCCAACAGAACAAAAAAGAGATTTCTGTAATCATAAGATGGAATTGCCTTGAGGTACGATAAACTTACGAATGTCTTCCTTCTTCTGTAAAGTTACTGTTTATTTAAATTGACTGATTATTTAAAATGACCTTTTCTTACGACAGAGGGGATGTGGTTTGTCCATTTCATCAGCTTCTGTACTAAAACGCAAAAATTAAAACAGAAATGATAAAAAAAAGAAATTTACGGTCTCTTCCTCTGCCCATCATTCCCTGCAGCTCCAAACACATCACAACAAAGACTGAAGCTCATCTCCAACATCTTCTCTACCAGCTCTCCAACTCACACACACACACACACACACACACACACACACACACACACACACACACACACACACACAAACCCCACACTTCCCTGTCTTGTGGCTGCCATTTATTTAGGCAGCAAGGTGCTGTGGGCCATGGTATCTATGGCAACACAGAGTGGCTGAGACGGCCAAAGTTTCTCTCTCCTCTCCTCACTAGAGGTGCAGTGAGAGAGGGAGGGAGAAAAAAAGAGAAAGAGAGAGACAAAAGGAGAGAGAGAGCAAACACAGAGAAAGAGATAAAAAAGAAAGGCAGAAAGAAAGACAAACAGGAAAGAAAGAGAGGGGGAGAGAGAAAGAAATAAAAGAGAAAGAGAGAGGGGGGAGATTGAGAGAGAAGTGAGCACAAGAGAGGCAGAGACAGAAAGACAGAGAGAGAGAGAGAGAGAGAGAGAGAGAGAGAGAGAGAGAGAGAGAGAGATATGATTCTTATTCTGTAGTGTCGGTGTTGGTTTCATAGCAGTCTGCCAGTAACAGCAACATTGTCCCTGCATACTAAACACACCACTGTCATCCAGGCCTGACTGAACGCACGCACACACACACACACACACACACACACACACACACACACACACACACACACACACACACTTCAAACTGGAGCGCCAGTTTTACAGCCGCACTACGACCACAAGCACACACAGAAACACACATATTGAGCGTGATCCAGTCCGACAGACCAGCACACGCACACACACACACACACACGCCAAGCAGACACCCTCTGAAACCCTCGCTCTCCTCACTACCATATGCCTCTGTGTACGCACTAAACACACACACACCCGCTTCCCTCTCCTCTTTTTCCTTCCTCGGTCCCAGTGCTGCCATGATCCACGTGGTCTCTCCATCTGTCAGTGTTAGAGTGTGGACAAAGAGGAGTGTGTGCAGCACAAGCTCAACGCACGCACACACATACACACACCGAGCAAGCCTGGCCATCAGACCACATGAGCACTAGAGCTGCTCCACACAGCCACTTCATCAATGTGTTTATATCGTCCAAATCCAACACGGCCTCTCTAATCTTTCCTCTGTAGCCATTTTATGACGATGGCTTCTTAACTGCAGGGATATTTACCTTTTGCACATGATTTGGAAGTTGACTCCACAGAGCACCTTCATCTGCTCATCACGATTGTCTCTGTACAACAGGGATGTGCATTCTGACCAATCTGGTCATATATTACACTATCAAGTGCTGTATGTTTGGTGTCTGATATCTATCTATCTGTCCGTCTGTCTATCTATATATCTGTCTATCTATATATCTGTCTGTCTGTCTGTCTGTCTGTCTATCTATCTATCTATCTATCTATCTATCTATCTATCTATCTATCTATCTATCTGTCTGTCTGTCTGTCTGTCTGTCTGTCTGTCTGTCTGTCTATCTGTCCGTCTGTCTATTTTTATATCTGTCTGTCTGTCTTATCTATCTATCTATCCGTCCGTCCGTCCGTCCGTCCGTCCGTCCGTCCGTCCGTCCGTCCGTCCGTCCGTCCATCTATCTATCTATCTATCTATCTATCTATCTATCTATCTATCTATCTGTCTATTTATACATCTGTCTGTCTATCTATATGTCTGTCTGTCTACCAACATACAGAACTTCTACTTCGTCTTTCGGCTGCTCCCTTTAGGGGTCGCCACAGCGGATCATCTGCCTCCATCTCACCCTATCCACTGCCTCCTCTACTTTCACACCAACTATCTCCATGTCCACCTTCACTACATCCATAAACCTTCTCTGAGGTCTACCTCTTCTCCTTCTACCCGGCAGCTCCATCTCCAACATTCTTT
The DNA here is from genome assembly GCF_015220715.1 of Pygocentrus nattereri. Lineage (NCBI taxonomy): Eukaryota > Metazoa > Chordata > Actinopteri > Characiformes > Serrasalmidae > Pygocentrus > Pygocentrus nattereri. The sequence goes on from NC_051215.1 coordinate 47,632,278, forward strand.
GCCCAATATATCCACTATTCCTCCTCAACACATGTCCAAACCATCTCAACCTGGCCTCTCTGGCTTTATCTCCAAAGTGCTCCACCTTCACTGTCCCTCTGATCTGCTCATTTCTAATCTTGTCCATCCTTGTCACTCCCAACGAAAATCTCAGCACCTTCATCTCCGCCATCTCCAGCTCAGCCTCCTGTCTTTTAGACAGAGCCACAGTCTCCAAACCATCATCCAAAGAACCAACATACAGAACAAATTCGAATGAATAGCCCAAATAACCACTTCTGCAACTTGTAAACGTCTCAGGAAACTGGATCCACATGTGCAGGTGTGTGACTGTTCCGCTCAAAGGGTTAATGAATGAATACTTGGGTTCACTACGGGGAAGGAAAAGGCAAATAAAATAATAATCATGATAAAAAGAAGAAGAAGAAGAAAAAGAAACCTACATAGGCTGAAAGTAACACAGGGCTGTAGGCTTACTTTTTAAGGTGGTAGCACTAGTGTTATGAAGCTCCAAAATTAGCTAATATCTGATATATATAAGCTCCCTCTTCAGGTGGACTAATAAGCTAACTGAACTAACCAGAACAACTCTGATTGAGATCTGAAGATCGTCTTCTACACAAAGTCTTTTCTCCCTAGTGGACGACGTCCAAAACGTTCGCTGGTCAAAGAAATATCTTGAGATATCTTTCGAGAACGAGCTAAAATAAGCCCGAGCAGTTAGTGAAAAGGCTGAGGTGCAGGTGCTGCTTCATAGCAGCAAAACACAACATGACGTAGATCCTTACTCGCAAATACACATTTTACAGTCCGGTTAAACCTCTCACTGAATCGCTGGTCTGTGTATTTTGTCTGTCTTCCTGTAAAGGAACGTAATGAATATTCAAGTAGAAATTTCAGTTTTCAAATACTGGCTTTATGATTAACCGTGTATCTTAGCACTTGGGCGCGTCGCTTGTACACAGGCCTTCTTATTATAATTGGACAGTAATTTTCAGGGTTCAAGGAAACACTGTAGAAGCCAGAATCCTTGGGTTTCTGACAGGATACACACGGAAATAAGGTACAAGATTGATATTCTGGGAAGAAGCATTTATTTATTTATTTATTTCACAGACTCTGTATCTCCACCTGCCTTTCACTTCTGAAACTCCTGCCTTCCTACAAAGCATGAACTCTAGCTGGCACGAGGAATAAACTCAGCCTGGCAGCGTTCCCCCGAAGTTCTGCAGTGCGATAATCATTAAACGGTTAACTGGTCAAATGGTTAAATGGTCATTAAATCATTAAATGGTGTTAAAAACGATCTGCTCTACCAGATTACAATGATTATTGGGCTTATGGGAAATAAGACCCTGCATTTATCAGCTTGTGTTGCTGTCTGCCCCCAAAACACATTCGACAATAAGCTTCTGCAATTTCTGAACGTTTCAGAATGAACGCAAATATGATCAATTCTGCATACAAATTTTCCTGCAAGCTAATTCTCAATAGTTCACACCTCTCAGTCACTTTAGAATGATTACAGCTTTGTTCCTCATTCAGGAAGCATCTAGTGTCGCACTAATTAAAATCTCTGAATTTGCAAAGGACAAACATATTAAAACTAGATGCGCATTTCCTGAAGGAACTGCAAGGGTGCTTGAAAAGAGCTGCAAGTTTGTGTGTGTGTGTGTGTGTGTGTGTGTGAGAGGGAGAGGTGTGTGTGTTTGGGGGGGGGGGGGGGGGGGGGGGGGGGGGGGGGGGTCATTCAAATGAACTGTCACTCTGTTATTATGCAGCTCTTAGTGGAGAAGCCTTGTTTGAGTCCGATTTGCACCCTCCGAACAAACAGTCATAACTCAGGAAATGTTCACTCTATCGCTTAACCGGATAGATGGTGTGAGATAAGACCCCTTGAGGATTATTTTGGTGTAACGTTGTGTGTATTGAGAAGGAAATATCTGAGTTATGACGAGTTAAACACAGAGAAAATCTTGAAATAAGCCGATTCTGATTTTGAGAAATTTACATGGGAGTGAATGGGGCAGTTTTCTGTGCCTAGTGCCAAACAAATGCTCATAACTCTAAAGCTAATTGATAAAGTGATGAGATATTTTGAGCTTTCGGAAAGGACGAGTTTCTCTAGCATTTAAAACTGAAATGGAGTTTCTAGGTGAAAGTTTAAGGATTTTAAAGCAGATTCACTGCGTGATCAGCTGTGTCTGTGAGACTGAGTGGCCTGCCGTGACGTCATCGATGTCAACTAGAATCTGAAGTTCTGAACATTCCGCCGTTCATTCTTATGGGAGGTTTTTCATTTTTAAACTTAATTTTAGTAAAAACTACCAATCCGATCGGCTCCAAACATACAGAGCACAAGTCACAGCGCTGAGACCTTCGAAACGCAGTTTGAACGGAGTCTGTACGTTAAGCAGTTCGGGCTGTATTAATGGCAGAAGAGTGTGGAAGAAGAATAAGAAGAAGTATGAGAGATAACAATAGAGATAACAATAGAGATAACAATAGAGATAACAATAGAGCGCTTCTTCAAGCACCTCTAATAATATTATACAGTTATTTCCAAATAAAGAATTTTGTAAAGATTTATGCAATTAATTACACTTTCTTTTAATTTACATTGTCTATCGGAAAATAACATTCAAAAACAGGGAAAAGGTTGATTTTTCGTTCTGCAAATCAAGACTATACAAAGCAATATCTTTTCATCAAATTAAAATTATATTAAAATATCTCCTTTTTTATTAATAAACACAAATGTGGTAATAGCACACTTTCCAAAGAAATTCTCCAAATGTGTCAATGAGCGACAAGGGTGAAAATCAATGTATCAATACAACATTATCTTTTAATTACTGGCTATATCTGTGATTTATAAGGATTCAGTCTTAGGCAAACACAGACGAACAACTTAGATATCAATATTAGGCACACACCAGCACTGCTCATCCCTGTGAAGCTGCTCTTCCTACTGTAGTAGCCCATAAAAGTAATAAAACAACATAAAGTAATTAAACAACAAAAGAAAATGCTCAAAAGTGCCTACTGTGGATTACGGACACTTTGAAAACAATGGCAAAAAAGGGGGAAAAACTGTCTCAGTTATTGTGGATGAACATTGGCTTGGCCCCGGAATTCTCACATCAGTGCATCCCTAAAGATTATATTAACACATTTCCTAAGGCTCTGCTCTAAGACTGAATAGTGTTTTGAACCCTGAGGAAAACTAAAAAGACTTATTCCAGTTACTAATTTGTACTTAATTTAAGAAAACGAAGCTAATTTCACAGCGCAGGCAACATTTTCAGCCACAATTTACTCTTGCTCTCAGACATTGTTCTGAAACTCACAACTTCTTTTACCCGCCAGAGCTTCAACAATGGAAATAGTTTGCTACCCAACTCTGCTAACTGTCCTGCTGGTTCCTGCTGTTAAAAGTGAATGGCGAGACTTCTCCTTTCCACTCTAACAAGGAAAAATTCCGACCTGGCATCCTGAAAAAGCAATTTGTTCAAGGACTGTACGACAGTTTCTGAAAAAATACCTCAGATGTGCATTATTAACATAAAAAATACATATTGATTACTGTCACCGCCGTTTTGTCGCTGTGGTAATCATATTACTTTGATAATACAATTGATACAACATGATGACACAACACAGTTTTGTCCTGTTGGCCTTACTCCTTACAAAATGAGCTGTACTTGTTGAACTAGCTAGTCAAGAGTCAGTGGCTCAGCAATAGTGGTGGACACCATGATACTATGACATCTGTGGTAAAGTGTTATGTTAAAATCTGATGTAACCCAAAATACACACAACAATTCAGAGTGAATTGTCTCTCCTTAACAACACACATGCACAAACACACACCCTGACAGGCAGTGGGCTTTGTTTTGGTGGGCAGGGCGACAGTGGGTGGTGGTTTTGTCTGGTGTCAGTGTTGTGGAGAACGCGGCAGAAATGTGCAGCCCTCCGGCCCCTCCCTCCACAAAAGCCTCTCCAAAGGATCTAAGAGAAGCTCGACTCAAGCTCTAACACGTGTGCCTCTGTGTGTGTGTGTGTGTGTGTGTGTGTTGGGGTGGGGGGGGTTGATGGGGGGCGGGTGGCGGACGGAGGAGAGAAAGCAATATCTCTCCCTCCTGTGGATAAAGAGGCAGGGGGAGGGGAGAGCACTGGAGCGGCTGGGTGGTCTTTTTCTCTCTGTCTCTTTCACAACACATCGCACCGCACTTGAGGTAGATTCCTCACCAGACACACCGTCCAAGAATTAAACACGCATGATGTGAGAGAAAGAAACAAAGAACCATTTAATAGCTAATTACATTTTCCACATACAGTGGATGTGTTTCGGCGACTGAGCACATAAAGACAAAACTACACATCAAAATGAAATAAACATATTTAAAATAATACATACACAATATAAAAATGTGCAATACTCTACAATACAAAAGGAATGGATATCAGGAGATTTAAATAGCACAACTACACAGAAAGAAAGAAAGAAAGAAAGAAAGAAAGAAAGAAAGAAAGAAAGAAAGAAAGAAAGAAAGAAAGAAAGAAAGAAAGAAAAAGCAAGAAAGAATGATGATTGAATGAGGAAGAAAGAAAAAAGAAACAAACAAAAAATGAAAGAAATAATACAGATTCATAGAGAAAAGAAAGAAAGAAAGAAAGAAAGAAGGAAGGAAAGAAAGAAAGAGAATCTCTCTGTGTGCCTCTCTCTACACAGTAGCTGTCTAAGAGGCTGATTTAACTGCTCATTTAAGTTCCTCCCAACCAATCACGTCCTGAACCCGCCCCCGCAATGCCTCTTTAGCTCAAACCCCACCACCTCACTGACTTTACACACACACACACACACACACACACACACACACACACACACACACACACACACACACACTCGCACACAGAGACCATCAACACACTGTGTGTCTCCCCCCTCCCGCCTTTGATCACTAGTGAATAAATCACAGTCACCAAGGCGATATGCAAAACGGCGAGGAGTGACAATTAAAGCCTGACTAACGAGCTTTTAAGGAGCGGGCTGAAGTTTCATAATCACACGCTAATAAGATTATGCAAACTCTGCCATTCTGCCACCTGTATAAAAACACAGAACACATTCTGTGATCTGTGTATGTGTGTGTGTGCGTGTGTGTGTGTGCGTGTGTGTGTGTGTGACGCTTTCTAACTGTCTGAGGAAAAGTGTGTGGGTGGGTCGGTGTTTGCCATATGTTATTGTGTATCAGACTGTGTGTGTCCATGAGCATATTATTTTACATGGTTCTTGAAGTGAGGGTGTTTGTGTGAGTGCGTGTGCACACAGAGTTTTAAAAGCCTTGTTATAATGCATAATTAACTCTGATCGCCCGAGCCCTTACCCTCGCTGTCTCTCTTAAAGCATCAGCTGCCAGGGAGCAATAAGGCACACAAGCTGATCCTTCTACTCTGCCTCATCGCAACAGCCAATCAGATGCTTCACAGCTTCAGAACCAAAATCCAAACACAGTTCAACTGCCCATGAAGTCGATTAAACCACAACATGGCATTTAAGATGCAAATGAAAGCAAATAATTCCAAAGACCATACAGGAAAGTCTGTCCTCTTGGCAGAAATTTTAGCAGCACCCTCAGGCAGTTACATCCAGCCACACAAGACCAGGCTCTTATCTCTGCGACCGTGGAAAGACCTATAAATCCAAAACTGATAGCCCTGCTAACGTTTCAAAAACAAAACCACTGGTAAAACCTAACAAAAGTGACATTAATGGTTTGGAGCGTTTGGCCAAAATCACACAGACGGATCTGGCTAGGACTGGGTATGGCAAAAAATGCTGAAACAAAGTTATAGTATTCCACTGACATCATGCAATTCGCTGATGCCACCATTCTGGCAGACAACTTCACGTTCATTCAGCAGTTTGTTATAAAATAAACAAAGTCCTTGGGCAAGACTCCCAACCCTACCATTGCCTACCTGTGTAAAATGATCAAGCTGTAAGTCGCTCTGGATAAAAGCGTCTGCCCAATGACATACATTTAATTTCAAGGAGAAGCTGGCAAATAAGAAGGTAACTACAGCTTAAGTGAGTTTATAATTTAATATATTGGCAGTTTGGGCAGCTATTTCCATTAATTGTTTTTTTAAATCCCATCCACCAGAATTCTGAGCAGGATTTGTGGATTCAGTCCACCAATCAAGCTAATCTTCTCTGTGTAGAGTTTTCTGGAGACAGGATTCACCTGTCCACAAGTCTGTAAAGTGCATGGCATTTAAATGCTGATTTACACTTTTGCAATATGTGCATTTACTCATACACCTCCAAAAATACGTTGTGTGAATCTGTGGACTAACTTTCTTCAGAACCACCCCAGAAAAATACTGTCAGCAGTCCCACGGTGAAAACTGACCACTCAAAATACCAAACTACCGCACTATCGCTCTGTAACGTCTTAAACTACGGTATAAACTACGCTTAGGATGGTTTAATCTCTGCTCTATCCCTTTGTTAATGTCTCCTAAAATCCTAAGGTCCTAAAATGAAACGGGGGAATCGACACTACACGACTTTGAACGTCCTAACAGATTCCTAAAATGCAAAGCATCGTAAACCTAACGTCGATTTTTCAGTAGCGAAACTGCAGCATGGGGATGACCACGTGGTGGAGAAACGCAGACCACAGTAAGATCCAGAGACACCTGAGTGACGTGATATGCTTGTGTTGAACAACGCCGCTCATACGGTGCGCATACACACCTCTTCAGCTTCATTTCCACTCTTCTAGCTCTTTTTTTGTCTGTTAGCTGAATCACTCGTTCTGTTACATCGCTGTCCATCTCATAACACACGACTCATGAACATCATAACATCTCCGTTAACATTTTTGACTAGTTTCTGGTTAGACATACAAACTGTGTCCTACATCCTGTACTTAAGCGCTGCTGCTGGACTGCTTTACCATATAACCAAGCATCAAACCACAAACCTAATAAACTGCTAACAGCGTGAAATACACTTGTAATGTTTATATGTTAGGCTACAAGCTGTTGGCATGATAGGTACAGACCAAGCTAGCACTAGCTCAAACCCACACTCATGATTGGAAATGCAGCTGCTACTGTTGCTAGTGTTACTCTGCCGTTTTCATGTGGAAGAGAGAAGCACAAGTCTTCATTTTTCAGGGTATCAAACAGATATTATAGGGTGTAACTGTGCGGTCAAAACAGCCACTGTACGTTTATCAGATGGAGATTATACAGAAGAACAATGAAAGAGTGGGACGGTCACTCCCGTAAAAGAACAATAACAACAACAAAGAGAGGCCAAAGGAAAGCAGAAATCATGTTCTTTTGTCGACTCTCCTTCCAATTTCCGTCCTTTCCTTTGTCCTCGTACCTCCTTCCACACTTTTCTCACAATCCGTTTATCTCTCTCATTTACAATCTGCCTTCATCATTTTCCTGCTCTTCTTTTGCGAGTTCTTCCTTCCATTTCTCGCTCTCTCTTTCTCTCGTTCTATCTTTCTTTCCCTCCTCTGCTGCATTTTCCTCACGACTGCCGCAAAGGACCAGCCGTCATAAATCTGCCCCTTTATTGCAGCTGAGGAGAGAGGGAAAGAGAGAGAGAGAGAGTGGGGGGGGGGGGTGAGATATGGAAGAGAGAGAGAGAGAGAAAGGGGGAGGAGGAATATCTAATCACTGAGCATGAGACACAGACCCTGATGAACAGATGAAGAGGGGAGGCGAAGGTAACAGAAGAGGAAAAGTGGAGAGAGAAAGACACACAAAGAGGGGGGGAGGAGGACTGGAGAGACCAGGGACATCATTAACGAGCATAATTTACAGGTCAGGCACTAGAGAACTCTCCTAGAGATAAAGACAAAAAAGCACATACACACCATTCCTTTGCACAATCAGGCAAGCTCATCTAGCCCGTCCATGTCTGACAAAGAGAACCCTAAAGGAGACTCGTTAGACTGAGTGATCGCCTCTACTAAATTTCAAACCCCTCGTTAGCTTTAGATCACTCGAGCCGCGCGCTTAAAATCATTAAGCCTGCAGACGTGACATTCGAACGATTAGTAATGGAGACTCGAAAATCCTCTCATCCCTCTGACAGATGAGGTGGAGAGGCATCCTTTCTTCTCTGAGATAGATTGAGGAAGGGAGAGGAGGATTTTGGCAGCCACAGGGACACCGGGGGCTGCCGCATAGACATTAATATATTAGAGAGTGTCGATTTCCTATTCCGAGAGCTAGCTGTTGCTGGGGCAACGGCCACCATTACTGGCCCACTGCACAACACAGACATAAAATATAGAATTATGGGTGAACGGGGCTTTAGAATGGAATTATGGGCAAGCTGGACTCCACAATGTCTCTGGGCGAACAGTCAAAAGCGGAGGTGCCATCTTGCCTTGATCTTTTTCAGCCTGCTTTAGTGGAAACGGCAAAAACAAAATGGAGGGCAAGATCTGACAATTTCAGCTCCCTGTAACAAACAAGATCTCATACAACACCGCGCAGCCATAGAGAACACCGACGGTGCTTGGCAGTACTTCGACAGTATGTCACCTACGGTCATAAACCAGAGCTTCCCAGTGCTATTTCAAGAGCACCCCTGTCCTACAATTAAGTTGAGTGATACTTTTTAAATCCGCATTTAATCCCATCTGTGAAGTGAAACACCAAATACACACTAGTGAATACACACACACTAGGGGGCAGTGAGCACACTTACCCGGAGCGGTGGGCAGCCCTATCTACGGCGCCCGGGGAGCAATTGGGGGTTAGGTGTCTTGCTCAAGGACACCTCAGTCATGGACTTTCGGGGCTGGGGTTCGAACCGGCAACAGGGCCAGTTCCCTAACCTCCAGCCCACGACTGCCCTGGTGTTATTATGGTGTTTTTCTTCTATAAAACACCTCATACTTTATATCAGCTTTTTATCAAGCGATTTCTGAGTTAATCAGAGTAAAACTGGTAGATCTGGGTTCGGAGCCACTACAACCAAAGACTGGAACAACTGTATGACTTGAATTTATGAGCAACACTGTCCCTCAGCTTTCAAACCTGACGTGTCTCAAGTTCCAACAAAACTCCACGGTTTAGCCTTAACTGGTCCCAAAAAGCCTTGACAGAAACCAATCTAGCATCTTACCTGCGCATGTTGCTGTATCGCACTGTACGGCAAACTCTGACCAAGCACCTTCTGCTTCATCATCATCATTCTCTTCTGCTCTTCAGTCAGATGTGCCGTCTGGCCAGGTATGGGACCTTGAGCTGGTGGTGGCCCTCCACCCTGTCCCCCTGCTCCTTGCATGTAGGGCATTATGGGGTTTTTGGCCTGGTTGGCCATGGGTGGGGTCATCCGCTGACTCATGTGGTCCACACCGCTGAAATGACTCAATGGTTTGGTGTTGCTGTACGAGAGCTGTTTGTTCAGGGCGTTCTGGGCAGCCATGCTGGCAGATTGCTGCTGCTGTTGCTGGTTCAACATGTTCATGTGGTTCTGAGGGAGGTAGTTGTTCATGCCAGCTTTGGGCATCATAGAGTTAGGGGCATTGAAGGCTTGTGGGTACATCATGGGACTATTTGGCTTGTCAGGATTGAAAGGTCCCCCATATGGGCTTGTTGGTGCTCCTGCGGGGGACCAGCTCGCAGCCTGCGACTGCTGTTGATGTTTTTGTTGGATGAGCTTGGCACGTTGCTGTTGTTGCGCTGCCATTTGCTTTAACTGTTCAGCAGGTGAAAGTTCAGTGGTTGGTGGAACGGGAACAGGGACTGGTCCACTTCCTCCTCCTGGTCCAGGACCACCTGGCGCTATTGGGGTCGACCCTCCGTGACCTACACCTGGCCCTGGATTAATCATAAATCCATTCCCAGGCCTGGAGGTCTGCGTCTGGGCCTGTGTGGGAGTTTGTGGTGACCGGGCAATGCAGTTGGCAGGTGAACCTGATGCCATTGCAACTGCTGGCGACTGCTGCAAGGGTTGCTGGGGCGGTGTGCCATTGGCAGCAGTGGCGAATGGTGGTCCAGAAGACGCTGGCCGCACCTGTGGTGAGCCTATAGACATCTGTCCACTCTGTGTTTGTGGTGGGTTATTGGGCGCTGCGGCAACCGGAGGAGGTGCAGGCTCTTGCGGCTGCTGTGTTTGCTCTGATGCGGGACGTGCAAAGTCACTAACCTCCTTCTTTTCCTCAAAGTCCTCATTAAAGAGGTCGTGCATGTCATCTTCTGGAACCGTGTTTGCCAGCTCATCAATCAGCTCCTGCCACTCCTGATCGTTCAGGTTAATATCAGAGAACAGCTTGTTCTGATTGGACAACGACGTGTCTGACGATTCTATCCCACTTGGGTCATCCAAAGGCTCAGGTTTTATGTCTTTCAGAAGGCTGAAGCCGTCATCTAGATCTAATGATCCATTCAATTTAATGTCCGGCATGCCGCCATTCTTGCCCAAATCCTCTGTTCGCCCTGTAATGTGGTTGGTCCCAGCATTGCCATTACCCATTGCATTGTTATTAGATGTTGCGTTGTTGCTTGTAGGTAATGTGGGTTTGATGTCCATTTGGTGAAGTGGAGAGATAGGGGGTACACTGCTGGACAAAGTGCTCAGAGAGTCCAGCCCACCATTACCCTCTTTACGCAGTCTCTTTGTTGTGGGAGAGTAGCTTCCATCACAGATCCCGTTCTGGTCACCATTTAGCGGAGATCGAGCATTGTCCAGCTTTCTCTTCACTGTCTCTTGGAGCTGAGAGAGAGAGAAAGAGAAAGAGTGTTACTAAGTTTACAGACATAGTGAGGCTAACTTGCGTAGTGTTACTTTCAAAAACAATGACCTTGGTCAAGGTGTACATCTATTAATTATGCTCTCAGAAAGTTTGCGTCATTCTCCTCAAAACGGCAAATTCAAAAGACGTTCTTAAATTAAGCAGGAGCTTTCTGCTAATTTCTACTTGATTTTGACATTTGTCAAATGAGGGCATACTCTCGGCCTTCCATAAACGGCCTACAATTCCCATAATTCCAGTGGTTGAGAGTTCTATAATCGGTGCAGATGCTTGGGTTTAAAGAAAGGCCTCTTGAGAGGTAATTACACTCTCATTCAAAGCAGTTAACTGCTCTAAGCTTTATGGGGAGGTCTTTCTAAACGGAACTGCTCTTTTAGCAGCACACAATCCTCTGTCACTAAACTAACTACATATCTCTCTCACACACGCACACACACACACACACACACACACACACACACACACACACACACACACACACACACTCTACATCTGCCTCTTCTTACACTAGTCAGACGGAGGATCACTCAAAGAGAACAACAAGGTGATAACAAAGCCCAGTTAGCGCTTAATCATTATCCTGAGAGCCAGAGTGAGCAAGTGAGAGAGCAACTGAGGCAGAGAGAGAGAGAGAGAGAGAGAGAGAGAGAGAGAGAGAGAGACAGAGAGAGGGACAGAAAGAGAAAGCGAGAGAGAGAGTCAGGTGCAAAATGAAATGGCATTTGAAAAAGCTTCATTGTTCACACATGGGCAAGCCCCTATCACACTCGCGTTCCCCTGCTTAATTTGTCTCAGCCATTAAGTTCTGTCTAAGCCACATTTCACAATCATGTCAGACAGACACAAATGCAGAAACACACTCACACAGACACCCACACTTTTAACCAGTTCTTAAAATAAAGACTTGTATTGTTTAAACTGAGCTGAACAACTGAAGTTTAGACGGAAGACCATGCCTGCAATTCCTCTGTTCTAGCTGGTGTATTCCTAGTTTTCATCAAGAGGGCCTGCAGGATTTAGTCACTCTAACTAGATAACCAAAGACCTTTGTTTTTACATGATGTGTAGGTGGAGGGTGGGGCGGTTAGGGGTGTCTGCTCCACCGTTGGCAGATTCTACCTGCTAAGATAAAGTCCAAGCAGAGGGGCAGAGTGACGGAGAGTTGTTTCCCTGATCGCCAATAGATCCATGCCTACACTGAGACAAGTGCAACCGAGGAGATGCAGGGTGGCAGGGGTGAACACGCAATTGCAGGGGTGGAGAGTTATTCTGTCGACAGCAAAACAACTCTCCACTTAAAGGCGCAACCTTGCCCTACAGCAAGGTGGAAGCCCATGACAGGCCAGAAACATTAAGGACGCATCTAAAGGGGCCAATTAGATTTCAGGAAAGGACCACAATCAGAACCACAAATGGTTATAGCCTTCTTTGCAAACAATATACACCAGATGGATGTAAAGGCCACCACACACCAGTGTTGCGTCATGTAGCAGAATGCTGCTAAAGAATGCCAGCAGTGAGAGACGATAAAAGATAAAAAAAAGTTCATTTTTACACGATACTCAGTCAGAAACAGCCTGTTTTCAAGCTGAAGGACACAAATTGAAAAAAGGCTCGGACGGTAACATTAGCTGAGATAACTCACCATTGGCATGTGTCTCCTTACCTAAAAGACTGGCCGTCTTCCTCTGTGTAAATTTCAAGTCACATATGATCTACTGAGGCTTTTGTGGTCTCAATATGGCATTAATGTATCTAGTAAATCATCATTCAAAATGAGCATCTCAGCCTCGACACCCTGAAGCAGCATTCCAGACAAATTCTAGAAAAAGTTACCCTTATTACTCCCACAATGAGGAAATTTCACCTCTGCATTTTAACCCATCCGTGCAGTGAAACACCCACATACGCCCTAGTGAGCACACTTGCCCAGAGCGGTGGGCAGCCCTATCCACGGCGCCCAGGGAGCAGTTGGGGGTTAGGGGCCTTACTCAAAGGCACTTCAGTCACATACTGTTGGCTCAGGGGATTGAATAGGTGACCTTCCAGCCACAAGATTCCCTAACCTCCAGCCCATGACTGCCCTAAAATGCCCTGGCTGTATCACTCCTATCAATTACAGTTACAGTCGTATTTTAAATACAGTCAGAAGAATTCCTGCAAATGCTCCAAGCATTTAAATACAGAGGATAGTTGCAAGTAGTTCCATTTACTCTGTTATGTGAACTCAAGTTTAAATTGTTGCTGTAATAATGTATCTTTCCGCTTGACCATGGACGAGAGGGAGGCGTGGCCATGCAGAGCAAATCTTGTAAAATAAGCTGTTGAGGATCATTTCAAGAGGTGTACAGGTGTTGCTTGTGCTGCTCTGTGCTGGGCTGTGGGGTAGGGGGGGATGGCTGGCTAGAAATGACCAGCTTACTATCTCAGACAGGCAGTCAGCGCTGGGTGGTGGCTCTCTGCTGCTACCGAGTTCAAGAAAGAGCATGCGCAATGTTTCCCGCGTCTCCTTTCATTGCCAATGCTACGATATTTTAATACATTTACTTCTAGTTATTTAATTCCGGGCTCCTTTTACCTCACCCTTTATTTTACTGAAGTATCGATACGTTTTATGAGTACATGTTTAGGCTACTCTACTTGGAAAAAAAAACAAAAAACACACATCCTGTTGCCTCTTCATTTTTTACACCGTTCTGATTGTTGGCAGACGCTCCCTTACCTCGATTTTACAAGGCAGGTTGTCGGAGAAATACCAGCAGCTAATATTGACATGTAAAAAACGACAGATGCTTTCTCAGGATGATGAGAAAAAAAAGAGCTGAAAGAATATTCAAGGA
>NC_051215.1:47648419-47650919 GCF_015220715.1 Pygocentrus nattereri
GACTCTTCATCCTCGATCGCACCCCCCTCTCCCCCACGCTCACACACTGCAGGACGCGCGGGGTAATTAGAGGAACCGAGAGTTAATTCTAAAACAAAGTGCTGTTATCTTAGGGCTAAACGAAATGTTAATATACATGGAGCCACCTTTTGAAGTCTTAAACCTTCATCCAGCCAAACATCACATTTATACCATTACACTAGACCTGTGTCAACACACATTCGCTGCAAATCATGTTGAGCAGTTAAGGGGAATCTTGACTGTGAAGACATGATATCCTCGCACTGCGTGTTAAAAGAAATGGCCCAAAATGATTTGGAAAGACGTTTGGTTCCATTGACTTACATTAAAATTAAAGTACATTTTTCCTTCTCCTGCAAAGTTACCATTTTGGAGATATCTTCTGGTAACAGCGATGTAGATGGATGGATGGATGGATGGATGGATGAATGGATGGATAGATAACAGCAGTGAGCAGTGTTTGTGTTTTAACTGCTTTAAAATGATGTCAGACTCAGGAAAATCTGTTCAGGAAAATTCGTGTTCTGAGAGACGTAAGCTGGACGTCCGTCCCACCGCCGTCTTCTAAAGATCAGAGCATGAACTTCGTCTCCTCCAGACCCGTTTCTGCTTCGCCGTGTTGAACGTTATAAACCTTCACTATGACGTGACGCTGGGCATACTTACACTTTCCGATTGGGAATGTAATCGGATACTTCCGTTTACGCTGCTATTATTCTTCTACTTAAAGGATTATTTACAGGGTTACCCACCTCGTTCAATAGGATGGAAACTTTTCCGAAAGGCCTTAATTGGACTAGACTATTCCGATTGAGGTCTATACATGGGCATATTTTATTCATATTGGGCTCTCAGTCAGATTACTAACGGATTATTAGGCGGCATGTAAACATGTCTACTGTATGACACACTATTATAGACATGTGGTCTATTAAAATGGACAAAAGTACAGACAACAATCAGACTTGTAGACTAACTTCGTAGCTGCAGCGCGGAACTAAACAAGCAAACTTTAGGCACCAAACATGTCTTGACTGATCGACTAAATCTGTGGAAATGGGTTTGTGATAAACACACTCAGAGCCTTGACACACAGTGGTCTCAGGTCTAGAGGTGGATGATATGGCAAAAATATGATGTCACGATACTTTTCATGGTACACAGTATCCCAATATTTCGTTTTTCTGAGGTTCGATAAGTTAGAACAGACAAAAAAGAACCACCAGTGCTAAAAATAATAAAACGAATAAATACTACTACTACTAATAATAATAAATAATTAAAACTAGCAAAAACTATGACCACTGTTTTTTATTCCTATTAAACAGGCCTGATTACGCCCTCCTTGCCTGTGTTCTTCAGTGATATCTATGATGCACCTAAAAAGCATATGCTGTTGTAATTTATCATAGTAAGGCTGGATATCGTCATACTACCCAAACCTAGTGTGTGCAGTTAATACAAAGCATCTGAAGCAGGTGTTAGAAGCACATTCTGAACTCGTGCACTGAGGCATTATACTGACTGAAGCAGCGCTACATAATACATTGAGTGTTAATTGTTATCACAATATTTGGTCTTTGCTGTATTGATTCTACAGAAGACTCCAAATTAGCCTGTTGTGAGCATCCTGACCACACAGTATCTAAGATGCTGTAGGTTAGTTTCTATGGGTGTTCAGACGAACTAAGACATTCAAGTGATCAAACAAATGTAAAGAACTCTAGTACAAATAATGCAGGCCAATCTTTAATGATGCCACCAGAGAATTTAATATACTGGAATATATGTTGTAGTATTGCAGTATTTATTTAGCAATATAATCACAGTGCTGTCCATATTGTGTCGCCCTATAATGAAGTGCACGCTGGGAAGAACTAGATCCGTTCTCATAGACACACACACACACACACACACACACACACACACACACACACACACACACACACGCGCTCCTACATCCGGCATTAGCTGACCTCTACCACACACATGCCTGCAGCTCAGTGAGCATGTGTCCAAGGCTAATCCAACTCCATGAGTTTCTAATCCATGTCAACCTGAGCTATTGAGTGTAGATGGGATGACTATGTTGTCACTCTCAGTCTGACCTTTGACAATATAACCTCTAAGACAACAGATGAAAACATAAATGTACACACAAGCAAGACACACTCAACAGCCATTACCTTACAAAGCGCCACCCTGTAGCTTCACCCTGCTGGTGTAATGTTAGAGACTGTAGCCCTTCTGCTGGTTTGTGTAAGCCATCCCAGGCTCAGTTTCTGACCATAGAGTTGGCTGGATATTTTTGGTTGATGGACCATTCTCCACTTCTCAAGCAGTGATATGCATGAAAACTCCAGCAACACTGCTATGCCTGATGGACTCATACCAGCAGAACACCCGTCAGTGTCACTGCTGTGCAGAAAATGACCCATCACACAAATAATATCTGGTGAACAGCAGTCCTGTGATCAAA
>NC_051215.1:47655919-47673419 GCF_015220715.1 Pygocentrus nattereri
CTCAGCTAATTTTCAACAGCTAAGTTATGAAAAACTAACTTGGTTAGCTCACCTATGATCCTAGCAGTATCCTTCGGTATCATCACTCATCGTTAGACGACACATGTTATTAAAATGGGTGTTAGGAAAGTCTTAAAATGCCCTACTAGAATGGACTTGGTGAAGGGTGCAGTAGGGAGTGCTCTTTTGGGAAAATCATTAATTATGCCTGTTAAATATAAAGGAAGACTAATATTATGAATGAGTATGAATGAGAATATTATGAATTCTGAAAATTCTGAACATTTTTTTCATTTTTTTTCTCTTTAAGCACCGCTCAGGTCGCTCAAATAGATGAACTACCCATGATACATGGTTGGGGTCTGGTCTATACAACCAGCGATATCAAAACTATGTACTAGGCACCGAAATGAACAAGACGTAGAAAGAACGACAATGTTAAGACCGTTTTACATCAGCCGCAGTAGCTGTACTGCCTGCCAAGTCATATGCAATACTGTTAACTGTTAATGTTAATCAGCGTGGCCGTTTACACTGTTTTGGCCCTTCTCGTGTGCGATATGCTAACAGTTTCTATATAAAAACAGCACAAAAATGCCTTTGCTTGCTATTTTGTTCGATCTAGGCCGATACGCCAAACAGCACACAGCTACATCTTCGTCTATATCTCAGACAAACTTCAAGAAAGAATAATCAATAATGTTGAAGGCAGGTCGTAACGCTGTTATTACTTTGCAGGGGTGTTCAATCTTTTCCGCAAAGTTGCCCATCATGCTCAAACTACTTACACTAGTAACACTACTACCCCCACTACCCCACAGGATAAAACACAGCTAACATCACATTTCTGACTGGATGTGCTATTTAAGCTGAAAGGGATCAGGTTCATCGTCATCGTCGTCTTTTTTCACCTCCAGTATCCTTGAATTACCTGCTGATCATTTTCAGCTGATGCCAATACTCATCAATACCGATATGCCAGTTCTAGCTAGAGATAATGCAGATATTCTAAAAAAAGAGAGTGTAAGTCAGACAAAACCACGCGGCGCAACACAAATGATGTCCCTCTCCCCTCCCTTCAGCATGATACTGAAAACAAGGAGGGAAAACCCAGGTAATGTATACTGGCTCGCTGGTAATGGTACAGTGTGGGCAGTTTAGGTCCAGTTTAAAGCAACAGTTTGGCAGAAAATAAATATATGCACTTTCTCTCTTTACCAAACACCAAATGTGGCTAATCAGCTTCTGTAATTTAACACTGGGGCTACAGGGAGAACAAGAAACAAAAGCTTCTGTCCCATTAATTAGCCCTGTGTAAACCGTCGCTCTAAAAATGAACAAAAGTTGGTTGTGTGTGTGACGACTGGCGCGTGTAGGCAGGTTGCATGAGCAGAGTAGTTTTATTAGGGCAAAGCCAATACTAATCATCATTACAGGCAGTGGTCAGAACACAGACACCTGCCCAAACATGACCTTCATGGAAGAGTCATCAGGAGAAAACCTTTGCTGCGTTCTCACCACAAAATTCAGCATCAGAGGTTTGCAAAGGAACAGCCAAACAAGCCTGATGGGTTTTGGGAACTAGTCCTGTGGTCCTGGCTGAGGGAGGAATGGATAAATACCAGCAAATTCTGTAAAAATAAGAGGATAGCTGCTGCAACAGGACAATGATCCTAAACACACCTCAAAATCCACAATGGACTGATGCACAAAGTGCAATCTGAATGATGGAGGGGTGAGGCCTGGGGAGCAAGGCAAGGGGGGCCTTGTGACAGCGTGGCTCAAAACAGTAGCAGGAGTCAAATCAAAGCCTGAACTCCAGCACATCACTCAGTGTCAGATAACTCACAGGCAACAACACGAGGCAAGCGTGTGATGATAAAGGCGAGCAGTTTACAGGATGCTAGTTGGTGGGGTGAAGCCTTCAATACTTATTAGCCACATTAGCCTCGCAACAAACGTCTGACGTCTTATTTGATTGGGAACTGTGTAAATTTGTTTTGCTGAACTATCGCTTTAACGTGGCGGGTCATCACAGTCCAACGCGTCCACAGTGGTTAGTCGGAGGCAGTGTATGTGTGTTTTGCGACGACACGAGTCGGAGAGTGGCCTGTTTGTGTCTTTGCAAGGATGTGCTAATGGAGCGTTAGCGTCTTGTGGTGCACTAATTAGCATCGGTGCTACAGGTTAAGTACCTGAGACTGTGTTCAATGACAGGAGAGAGAGAGAGAGAGAGAGAGAGAGAGAGAGAGAGAGAGGCAAAACATTCTCTCGCCTTCTCCTGCTTTCCTTCCACACCAAACCCCGTTTTCCTCTAACAAACGAAGGGGACGGAGTCAAAAGCTGACCAAAATCCATCATGCAGACAGACAGACTGTATGTCCGTCATCCTGCCTTTCGCCCAATGACAGCCCCCCCGCGACCCAGAAGGAAAGGCGGCTTAGATGATGTGTGTGTGTGTGTGTGTGTGTGTGTGTGTGTGTGTGTGTGTGTGTCTGTCTGTCTGCCCTGTGATGGACTGGAGACCTGTCCAGGGTGTATCCTGCCTTTCGCCCAATGACAGCTGGGATAGGCTCCAGCATCCCCCACGACCCAGAAGGAGAAGCGGCTTAGATGTAGATGATGTGTGTGTGTGTGTGTGTGTGTGTGTGTGTGTGTGTGTGTGTGTGTGTCCGTCTGTTGGCCATGCCAAGTGTTTCTTTCTCTTCATCTCTTTCTACTTGCTATCTCTCTCTGTCTCTCTTTCTTTCTGTCTCTCTCTATTTTTAGTATTGTGCTTCCTTTTCTTGGAGCACCACAGTGTGGACAGGGAGAGGAGGGGGAGAGAGGTGGAGGAGGAGAGGAAGTGAGGGAGGAGAGGAGGGGTGTGATTCGTGCACTGCTGTCTTCAGTAAATCAATCTGGCCATTTGCGTCTCTCCTCCCCCTCGCCCCTCCTCCCCTGTTCCCCCATACACGGGCCAGGCTTGTAGCAGGCGGAAAGCCATAAAACAGAAAAGGCAAGAGAGAAAAACACACATGCGAGGTGGTCGGGAGGAGGGGGAGGCGAAACTGGAGAAGGAGCGAGGGAGGGAAAGAGGGAGGGAAGAGAAAGAGCAAGCCAATATTGTTAAAGTGCACGCAAAGCTGCGAACGAGAGCGAGTGCAGAGAGGAGCGGAAGACAGGGTGAAGAATCCTCCTCTCGGAAGGAGCTAAAGTTTCATTTACTAGCACGGAAGGAAAAGTAAATATAATAAAAAATAATGAAAAAATAATAAATGTACCCAGTTTACCGCAATTGCAGTCAGTCAGGACATGTTTGGTGTCCCAAGTTTGCTTCTTTAGGTTTGCACTGCATTTCTTTTTAGTGTAGCTGACAAATAATCAAAGCTTATGTTAACCAGTTTGCAGTTGTCTAGTAGTGCTGGTGCTGTAGTGCTCAGGTCCAGTCTTAGTCACATATTAATAGTAATAAAATGAATGTGTGTTGTTTGGTTTATATTGAGTTATGTTGACTTCAGGTGGTGATTCTGAATAAGGTTTAGAGAAGAAGGTCATTTGCTTCTGAAAGTTATAATGCAAAGTTGGACAAAAGCCCTATTAAAACGGGATGAGACGGAGAAGCGGCTGAGAAAACGGATGGATGGATGGATAGTTTTCCATGGGGAGGTGGGTTATGCCAGTTTACCTCAGGATGTCTGTAATGTTTAGAAGTGATTTGCATGGGATAAGAAATCTCAGGCTAAATGACAGAGACTGGAGTGGGTGCCACCTTTACTCCAGAATAGAGTAGAAAACATTTCATTTAATTTAGGAGCAGAAAATGCTGCTCATCTTTTATGATTCTGAACATAAAACATATACAAAGTAGTGTTTTTATCATCATTCAAATTCGGCTGGGAGGTTAATAACACATCATTCTGTGGTGTGACAAACAAATTTACCAGCCGCTGGAGCTGGAGCCTATCCCAGCGGACACTGGGCGGAAGGCAGGACACACCCTGGACAGATCGCCAGTCCATACTTTCGCACACATTCACATCTAGGGGTAATTTAGCACCTGAAGGAAACCCACGCAGACATGGGGAAAACACGCACACAGAAAGGACCCTGGTCAGCTGGTCAGGAATCGAACCCAGGCCCTATTTGCTCTGAGACAACTCAGAACACATATTTAACACATTTTTTCTGCTTTGCGTGGTCTTGAATTATGTTCAATGCACAATAAACTACAAACTCATCTCGGTTTTTTCCTTTTTTTACATTCTGAAATATAATTGTCTCAGACTCGACTACTACAAAGCCTTGGTACTGAGTTGGACCTGACGTGTTCTGAAACAGTGGCCCCCTTCACAGCTGGCACTACCATGTATCCTGGGTGATCCAATCATAACACTGAAAACAGAAGCTTCTCAGGAACACATTGTGATTGGATCACTCAGAGCACTTTCAGAGGTGGTCAGGGAGGCACGGCTCTCTCCACTGTCTAAGGAATTGGTCAAGTTGAGTCCGAATCTCGACGATCCCTTGACCGAAAAAAATCAGGGATGCATATCATGACAATATCATGTCTTATCGTCCTGATGTGTCCCCCAAAACAATGAAGACCAACTTAATCCGACGTATCCTCACAGCAAAGACTAAAGCAGCCTTGCAGCCTCCTTGTTTGTCTTTTCTTTTGTTTGCATGTTGTGTGAACATTAACAGCCTTAACACTTACATCAACACAGACTTGCAGCAGATTAACGTCTGACAACAATCACAAGACACTGATGTAGTACATAAGCATGGCTACCTTCTTCTAGTCAAGAAATCTGATCGGAAGTGGTCACCGGAGACACACACTGAAACGCCAGACGTACATCTCGCCATCAACTTGTGAGCAGATGAAATTGAGATGGAGGTTAATTCCAGGTATACAACCTAAAATCCAAGGAACAAACATTCAGACCTCCTTCATTTTTGCTGTTGATTCCTGCAGAATGGGAAAAAGTTCAGGGCTCACTTTTCTGAGGCCACGGCTGGGGGGCTGCTGTCCCACTAGGCTTGCCTGCCATGTCTTTTGCAGGCAAGCAAAGGTGGGGGAAAAAAGATCTTGAGGTTATGCGATTGTGAAGAATACCTGCCAGACAGCGATGCTGATCAGTGCGGAGGGCTACAAGGCCTGGCTTTCATAAACGCTGACTGAGCCTTCATGAGCATCAGTGCAGAAATGCAGTCTTTCTGAATCGCTGTGCATTATGACTTTTACCTGTGTTCACTCACCTTCAACAGCCACTTGTGAAGTGCGGCCTGATGAAGTGAGTTAGTGCCAACATCACTAACACAGGGAGTGGAGAGGAAGGTGGGATTGGAATTCTGTTAGCCATCTATTTTTCACAATATATACAATAACCATGCATACGAGCATGGGCAAAAGTACAGCCACGTAACTGAAAACAGTGGTAGTAGCTATGTTGAACTCTGAATTTTGTCTCTACTGTCGTCTATCCTATAGTTAACAACACATCATACAGTGTCAGAAACCACATTAGCAATTTTATTTAAGATTCCTTAACAACTTGATGTGGTTTGAGGCAAGTTTGTGTTGATTCCTGCATGCAGTCTGCTGGGTTAATCAGGCTGGTATAAGCTTCAGCTACTTGTTAGGCACGTTAGCCCTGTAGCCTGAGAGCAGAACTACAGAGGCAAACTTTTGTAGAAGTGTTCTGTAAAGCAGAGCACGTAGATAGAGGTAATGTAGAGGTGTGTGTTAGACTATATTACAGTTGCTGACTGTGGAGAAAATGAGAGCAGATGTGTGGAAGTGTGTGTAAATGATGAGGTAGGTTAGTGTGAGGGTGGTATCTGGGTTTGCCCTCAGGGGGGGCGGAGGGAGGCTCTGAGTTACTGCCATTCAGGACAGGGGCCTTGGGAGAGGGAGAGGGAGAGGGAGAGAGAGAGAGCGAAGGAAATGGCTATGAATGAGTGAGAGATAGAGAAAAGAGAGAAAGAGAGACAAATAGAGAATGAGAGGCAAAGTGAAAGAGTAAGAGATGACAGAAAGAGAGAGAAGAGAGAGTAAAACAAAACGATAGAGTGAGGGCAGCAGAAAGCATGGGTGAGAAATATGAAAGTGCTGAATAGGAGCTGAACACAGGGGAAGACAGAGAAAAGAGGCGAGAGAGTGTGAAAGAGAAACAGTGGACGAGAGAGAGATAAAGAGAACGTAAATGAGAGCGAAAGAAAAAAGAATCAGAGGGTAATGAAAGAGTGAATGAGAGAGAGAGAGAAAGAAAGAATCTGGAAGAGAGAGAAAGAAAGAGAGAGAGAGAGATGGAGGGAGTCCCTATTCGACTTGTCAGACAGATGGTCTGGTTGCCACAGCAGCATTTTACCCACCAGGAGGTGCTTTGATACTGGTGTGTGTGTGTGTGTGTGTGTGTGTGTGTGGGGGTGTGTACAAAATACATCCCTGTGTGTGACTCTGCACTCTTCATGCATGTCTGCTGCTCAACAGTGTGTGTAGCAGCTGTGTGTGTGTGTGTGTGTGTGTTGTCTCTCCTGTGATGAACACGAGCCCCCACACCTGATAAACAGCACTCATTACCATACACGCCCCACACGACAGAGAACAGGAGACGCAGGAGGGAAGAGAAAGATGCATGAACAGCATGAGACATCGGGAGAGAGGGACAGAGGGAGAAAGAGAGGGAGCATATAAAAAACCTATCTGAAGAACAGTCGCCATTTACTCAATGCTGGCCAAGCTGATCCAGGCTTTACCCTGCGCTCACACTGGCAGTGATGGGCACCTGGTCAGCAGTGACAGTAGAAGATGAACTTGTAGCAGCGGTTTAGCAACAAGCAAATCAAATTGAGATTTGTAATTAATACACAGTGAGGCGACAGAGTAAACAACCGACTCAACAACTTCCCTAGACCAGTTGCTGACACGAGGGTCTCTGGTTCCCAGCCTTTATTCTATTACCATGCAAACATGGACAAGAAACTCATGAACTTGTGAACTTATTCATCTTTTAATTTATATTTTAAACAAACAGTTGAGACATATATAATAGATATTTTCATGAGCTTAACGGTGTACTGGCCCACTACAGCAAAAAGAGTCTAGAACATCCACAGGAGAAAACCTGGGGCGACATTAGTGACTTGATGCTGTCTTAGTCTTAGTGATCCCATGCACCACTGGCTGAGAGTGCTCCACTGATCCCACTCACGGCTTTAGAGGGGCTTACAACTGAATGGTTGGCCCTGATATGACCCTCGATACTCACCTGGCCAGTCAGAAATAGGGGTGGGGCCAAGTACTTCAAGCCTGTACACGAACAAGGAAATGGCTAGAGTTCGGTACGGCTTCTGCAGGTCACGAGAAGGCTGACCCCATTCCCACCCCCCCATTAAAGATCAATTGCAGATGTGGACAAGGGTGAGGAGAAAGGAAGGAGGTGGGCTGCAAAATTCGTCCCGAGTAGCAGGAGTGAAGGACTGGTATTTACAGGAAGCTAGAATTAAGTAGGAGGAGTTTAGGCATGGTCTTTCCTCAAACTGCAGTTATGTCATAACTCCATTATGAGCCACCGCTTAATGCAATTTTTAAATGTATATTTACATTTATAGCATTTGGCTGACGCTCTTATCCAGAGCGACTAACAATTTGATTATTTTTACATAGGTAGGCCAAGGTGGTGTTAGGAGTCTTGCCCAAGGACTCTTATTGGTATAGTGTAGGGTGCTGACCCAGGTGGGGGATTGAACCCCAGTCTACAGTGTAGAAGGCAGAGGTGTTACCCACTACACTAACCAACCAAATGTAAATCCCAAATGTAAAATTCTTCTTTTTTTTTTTAAACAAAAACAACAAATGACAGAAGAGGGGCTTCCTGAACATATGTGACTACATTTGACAATGGGCTGGAGAGAGATACATCTGCAAGAAGTTACTGGAGCAATAACACTTCAGTTCCTCCTGAGTGTCAAAGGTTTCCTCTTCACCCTTCATCCACACTCGAACAGCTCAAATCCAGTTCACTGGTAACTTCTTCATCTCAGGAAAGAATAACTGTGATTCTCCGCCATGTGAAGGAACATTCGAGAGCAAAGCTACAGATGTCCTGCCAACCAAAGAGTATGATGATCTACTTCCTCACTGTGAATGGTTCGTTTATTAGGACGCAGAGAGAAAGGGGGAGGGCGAGTGACTCAGGACATTAGGAGAAATCTTAAAATCTATTGGCTTTATGTTGGTATATATATAGGGGTATGTAATGATTTCACACAGGGGGAGACCTACACTCACCGGCCACTTTATTAGGTGCTAGTGAAAGGTTGGAACCCCTTTTGCCTTCAGAACTGTCTTAATTCATCTTGTCAGACTTTCAACAAGGTGTTGGAAACGTTCCTCAGAGATTCTGGTTGGTTATTTGAGTTCCTGTTGTCTTTCTATCATCTGGAACCAGTCTGCCCATTCTCCTCTGACCTCTCACATCAACAAGGCATTTTCATCCACACTACTGACCGCTCACTGGATATTTCCTCTTTTTCAGACCGTTCTCTGTAAACCCTAGAGATGGTTGTGTGTGAAAATCCCAGCAGATCAGCAGTTTCTGAAATACTCAGACCAGCCCGTCTGGCACCAACAACCACGCCACGTTCAAAGCCCCTTAAATCCCCTTTCTTCCCCGTTCTGATGCTCGGACTGCACTTCAGCAAGTTGGCTTGACCACCTCTACATGCCTAAATGCAGTGAGTTGCAGCCGTGTGATTGGCTGATTTGTGTTAACAAGCAACTGAACATTAGTGTGTACCTAATAAAGTGGCCGGTGAGTGTATATGGCCACAGTATACAAGACAATATTCAAGGTGTGTAATTTCCTTCATAAACTGGAGAGAAGTATTAAAAAGGTACAGGTCTGCAAAGTCCAGAATCATGTCAGGTAACACAGGTCAAAACCAAAATCTGCTTCTTCTCGATCAAATCCTTGACAACAGTGGTTTGATGTAAGACGTGAGGTTCTAGAGAAACTTAAAGACCTGTTCACAGCTGTGGTAATAGGAACCAGACAGCCCAAGTGTTTGCCTCCAAAGCTACTTCACAGAAAGAAGTTACACAAAAAGGTTAAGAATATGTTAGCTGAGGCTGACCCCCGACAGCCAGATTATTAGGACTATAATGACTAGACCAGGGCTTCTTAACCTTTTTTGGGGGGTCAAAAATGTTTCTCGACCCCCTCTTCCCCACAAACCGCCAAGCATATATATTACAGAAATTACAGATGATTACAGAACAATAATCAAATAGGGAGTCTCACATACTGGACCTGTAATCCACAAATCTTTAGCCTGGCGCTGAAAAAGTGCTTTAACTATATGTGCCGGTCAAGACCCTCCGTCAAAAATTCAGTATCGCCTGACCTGTAGAGCCAGAACAAATGTACTTATGTCGCAACCCACTGGGTTAAGAACTCTTGGACTACACTATTATATTTTATGACAACAAACAAAGACATTTCACCCCCAGATTTTCATTGTTTTATCAAACATATCATATATCAACATATAATAAAGTAGCTCACAAAAGTGAGTACACCCCTCACATTTCTGCAAATATTTGATAACTTTTCATGGGACGACACTATAGAAATGAAACTTTGATATAAGTTAAAGTGGTCAGTGTGCAGCTTGTATAGCAGTGCAGATTTACTGTCCTCTGAAAAGAACTCACAGACATTAATGTCTAAATAGCTGGCAACAGAAGAGTCCACATCACAGTGAACGTGTCCAAATTTTCCCCAATTGTCTCATTGTCCCTCCCTGGTGTCACGTGACTTGTTAAGAGTTCCAGGGTTCCAGGTGTGAATGGGGAGCAGGGCTGTTAAATTTGGTGTTTTGGGTACAATTCACTCATACTGGCCACTGGATATTCAACATTCACCTCATGGCAAAGAATCTCTGAGGATGTGAGAAATAGAAGTGTTGCTCTCCACAAAGACGCCTAGGCTGTAAGAAGACTGCTACCACCCAGAAACTGAGCTATAGCACGGTGGCCAAGGTCATACAGCAGTTTTCCAGGACAGGTTCCACTCGGAACAGGCCTCACCAAGGTCAACCAAAGAAGTCCACGTGTTCAACGTCATATCCAGAGGTGCTTACGCCACACAATGCATCAACTCGGTCTGCATGGCCGTCATCCCAGAAGCTGACGCACAAGAAAACCCTGCAAGCAGTTTGCTGATGACAAGCAGTCCAAGAACATGGATTACTGGAACCATGCCCTGCGGTCTGACGAGACCAAGATAAACTTGTTTGGCTCAGATGGTGTCCAGCATGTATGGTGGTACCCTGGTGAGGAATACCAAGACAACTGTCTCTGGCCTAGAGTCAAGCATGGTGGTGGTAGCATCATGGTCTGGGGCTACATGAGTGCTGCCAGCACTGGGAGGCTGCAGTTCAATGAGGGAAACATGAATTCCAACATATACTGTGACATTCTGAAGCATGATCCCCTCACTTCGCATGGCAGTCTTCCAACTTGATAACGACCCCAAACACACCTCCAAGGTAATAACTGCCTTGCTGAAGGTAAAGGTGTTGGACTGGCCAAGTGTGTCTCCTGACCTAAACCTAATTGTGCACCTGTAGGGCATCCTCAAGTGGAAGGAGGAAGAGCGCAGGGTGTCTAACCTCCACCAGCTGCGTGATGTCATCATGGAGGAGTGGAAGAAGATTCCAGTAGCAGCCTGTGCAGCTCTGGTGAATTCCATGCCCAAGACGGTTCAGGCAGTGCTAGATAATAATGATGGTCACACAGAATATTGACACTTTGAGCCCAATGTGGACAAGTTCACTGTGAGGTGGACTCACTTGTGTTGCCAGCTGTTTAGACATTAATGTCTGTGTGTTGTTCTTTTCAGAGGACAGTAAATCTGCACTGCTATACAAGCTGCACACTGACCACTTTAACTTATATTCAAGTTCTATTTCTACAGTGTCGTCCCATGAAAAGATATAAAATATTTGCAGAAATGTGAGTTGTGAGGTGTGCTCACGTTTGTGGGATACTGTATATGGTGGTTTTGAGTAGTAAATAAAATGGCTATATTTCCACTGCAGGCATTGTGACCTCTTGTTCCTGTTATCGCCACTGTAAAGAAATCAGAGCTATTACGTTTCTCTACAACGCACAGTTTCACATCAAACAACCCTGAATGACTCTGAATGTTCACATCTCAATGACTGAATTCTACAAAAGCTTACTACAAAGACTCTAAGTGCAAAATAAATGAGGAAGCCAAATAAACAGTCAACACCGAGTCTGAAAACACAGCGCAAACTGAACTGTACTTCTGAGTTTTGATTTGCTATTGTGTTTTTCTTCTGTTAGTAATTAGGGGCTGCTGAACTTAACAGAAAGGTCCAGCTTCAGCTCTGAGCTCACCATCTCCATTTGGCTGAAGAAAATATTTCACAGCTTTAGAGCTCAGAGTACAGTTCACAGCAGGCCCAGCAGAGGAAAAGTAAAGAGATCATCAGCCCAGGATTCAGAGACGGAGCTCCGAACTGAACCGAGCCAAAACTACAGCTAAAGGGAAAGCGTGGCTAATGATGCCTGAGCCTGCGTTAGAGTCTCCACTAATCGCTGTTCACTCCAACCCCTCATCTCTGCACGAGCGTGTTAGTGTGAGTGTGAGAGAGGGTCTCTATTATTTAGAGGATGACACTGTGAGTGGTGTGTATGTTTGCGTTACTGAGCAGTATTTGTGTGTGTGTCTTCCCAACTGGCTCAGAGGGAGGCAGCGGTTAGCCGAGTATAGCTGTAGCTGAGCCTATCAAGCATCAGAGAGAGAGAGAGAGAGAGAGAGAGAGAGACAGAGACAGAGAAAAGAGAGGTAGAGAAAAGAGAGAGCGCAAGAGATAGCTGAAGAGAAGAGCAAAGGGGAGAGAGAAAAAAGAGATGGGCAAGAGATAGTAAAAGAGAAAGAGAGAGAGAAGAGAGCAGGAGAGATGGAGAAAGAGAGCAGGAGAGATGGAGAAAGAGAAAGAACAGAGAAGTGAAAGAGAGAGAGTACAGCAGGGGAGAGAGAGAGAGATGCAGATAGTGCCATTAAGCATCACTGACATATTTTTCATTCTTGCTATTTCTCTTTTTTTCCCTGTTGCGCTTTTTCTTTTTTCTTCACCTCTCCTACAGGGAAGTGTGTGTACGTGTGTGGGAGGGGGGGAGGGAGTGAGAGAGACACACAGAGAGAGAAAGAGAGAGAGAGAGAGAGAGAGAGAGAGGCTACCATGGCAACAAAGCCTATCAGCGATATGAGCATCCCTGATGGCACTCAGGCAAGGCATTAACTGTGTCCCACTAGCCTCTCTGTGCTTGCGTGTGTGTGTGTGTGTGTGTGTGTGTGTGTGTGTGAGAGAGAGAGAGAGAGTGCCAGCGTGAGCTTCAACAGTGTGTTATATCTATCAGTGTTTTATTAACCACACACACACACACACACACACACACACAG
The DNA here is from genome assembly GCF_015220715.1 of Pygocentrus nattereri. Classification (NCBI taxonomy): domain Eukaryota; kingdom Metazoa; phylum Chordata; class Actinopteri; order Characiformes; family Serrasalmidae; genus Pygocentrus; species Pygocentrus nattereri. Next base: position 47,668,405 of record NC_051215.1, read on the forward strand.
ACACACAGTGATGTTATAAGTGGTCCCGGTGCAGACCCTTGGGCGAGGGGTAATTTTAACACTACTGTGTGTGTAAGTGTGCTCTAATGAGGAGCTAAAGGACAGCAATACAGAAAGAAAACAGGGGGGGGTGTATGTTTTTCGTGGGCGGTGGCATGTCTGAACACACACCTGATCCACTACTGACTCTCCTTCCTTCTTTCCATTCACGCCTAAATCACTTCATCTCTCCACAACCATCAGCACAACCTAACGCACTCTTTCACCACACCAATATTTATATCAACACTCAATAAAGGAGACAATGCTTAGAAAATATTCTTCGCTATCGTTTGAGCATCGTTTTTTTGGGCTATAATATACAGTAGATCACATGTACATGTACACTGTATGTCCAGACACGGCTAATCAGTGAGTTAATCTGCTTTAAAGGGCCTGTACCATGGTAAAACAGATGGTTCTCACATTTATAAACGAAAGGTAACACGTAAACAGTGTCAGTTTTCCTACCAGGCCACACGGTCCTTTTATGGAACAATGCTGCAAAACAGCCTATTTAGATGTCAGTGTTTCTGTGATGTCACAAGAACAAACTTATTTACATATATTTATCTATTCAGCCTACAGCAGTTTAGCCCCACCCACTCAGAAAAAATATAATGTAGGGTACAGGCTCTTTAGGATGCACCCATTCCTGAGTAAAGAGTACGAAGTAACACAGTCATCGGGCGGAAGGCAGGATACACATTCTGGACATGTCGCCAGTCTATCACAGGGCAGACAGACAGACATGCACACACTCAGACCTAGGGGCAATTTACCATGTCCAATTGGCCTGACTGCATGTCTTTGGACTGTGGGAGGAAAGGACCCTAGTCGCCCGGCCTGGGAATCGAACCCAGGACCTTCTTGCTGTGAGGTGACAGCACTAAAGTAACACAGTCCAAAATAATTATTAAACCTGATTAAGATTCATGTTTCAACAACACGTCGTCAGAATCTGTGGATGTGTGTCAAGCACACCCTGCTTGGCCCTCCAGTAGTATTGGAGCCAAAACGAGACCCAAACACCACTAAACTAAAAGAATAATCAAGCCCAACCAGAACTAGTGCAAAATCAAATGGAGTCGTATGCTGGCAGACACCATAAGATACCTGCACAGGTTCACAAACATGCAGCTGCATTGCAAATCAGCATTTACAGTAATATAGGGGAGAGTGTTTTGATTCTGCTCTAAATTTTAAAAGTATTTGAGAAAAATTGATTCATTTTTCTACTACAATTGGAATCAACTTAGTTTTTTTAATACCTAACGTCTACGAACAATTCAGGCAAAGTGGCAGGACTACAAACCGTAAACTAACCCCATAGGTGCGGGTAACTGTAACTGAGGGGCAGTAATACACTGCTGCCGGAACAAAACCTTGTATTTCCATATTTATTTGTCAATTTTTTGACATTATTTGAAAATGGCTGTTCACCTTTACACTGTGTATAAATGGTTCCATTGACTTACATTAAAAGGAAAGTATGTTTTTTCCTTCTGTAAAACGACCACTTTGGAGATATCTTCTGATCACAGCACTATAGATGGATGGATAGATGGATGGATGGATGGATGGGTGGATGGATGGATGGATAGATAACAGCAGTGAGCAGTGTTTGTGTTTTAACTGCTTTAAAATGACGTCAGACTCAGGAAAACGTCCTTCACACGTACTTATTAAAGAAGGCCGAGAGGAAGACGTCGTGTTCTGAGAGACGTAAGCTGGACGTCCGTCCCACCGCCGTCTTTTAAAGATCAGAGCATGAACTTCGTCTCCTCCAGACCCGTTTCTGCTTCGCCGTGTTGAACGTTATAAACCTTCACTATGACGTGACGCTGGGCATACTTACACTTTCCGATTGGGAATGTAATCGGATACTTCCGTTTACGCTGCTATTATTCTTCTACTTCAAGGATTATTTACTGGATTACCCAACAGCAGCGAATAGTAACAGTAACAGTCACGCCAATTTATTTTTGACCACAAAGTTGAAGAGAAATATCTGCAGTATGCTTTTTATATTTCTGGATTTCTATTGGGGGGTATAGACTTCACTCACTGTGCACTTCAGGAGGCTTAATTGTAACGCTGTGTTAAAACGAACCCCTCCGTGTGGAGTTCACTGTTTACATGCTTCAAAAAAAACAATGTTTAATGTTAATATACATTTCCCCCTTTTTCCTGAGAGGATGCATGATGGACCGAGTGTTTGAATGTGTGCATATTCGTGCACATGTGGATGGTGTGGTGATGATTTTCCTGTTCACTGATGCAAATAAACATGCACAGACACACCTGCTACTGGACATGCAGTGATACACAGGAGTCACAAAGCCTTCACAATACACTGCTAATACAGTACATTACTGCTTCTGAAAGTGCTGAATAAAAGGTGTGAGGGCGGTTCTGAGCAATGGCTAATTCACTTATTATCAATATGTACACTCAATACATTTGACAATATTTTTAAGATTAAGATTCCCTTATTAGTCCCACAACGGGGAAATTTCACCTCCACATTTAACCCATCCGTGAACTGAAACACCACATACACACCAGTGGGCAATGCGCACACTTGCCTGGAGCGGTGGGCAGCCCAATCCACAGCGCCTGGGGAGCAGTTGGGGGTTAGGTGTCTTGCTCAAGGACACCTCAGTCATGTGCTGTCGGCTCTGGGGACTGAACCGCCGACCTTCCGGTCACGAGGCTGGTTCTCTAACCTCCAGCCCTCGACTGCCCCTTGGTCTAACTCAAGAAAACCCTCACCTTCTGCTAAGAAGGGGTGTCTAAACCCATACTCGTAAAAAAGTAAAAGTACTTCTCACGTTGTGAAATAATGACACATTAAAGAAAAAAACATCAACACAGTCCATCCAGCATCTTTTAGCTGAGGAAAGGCTCTAATTACCCAGTGTTTTAACCAATTGTCATGCTCAGCTCCACCTCTAGCTACATCTTCCTCTACTACACAATGCTACCAAGCTGGAAGGTTGAGGACGAGCATGTGCACCAAGACACACGTAGTACCACTGCGTCTTTTGAACTGCAGCTAATCTAATGCCACTGGACAGCTCAACATGCTGGAGGAGACTAATTGCAGATTCCTTACACATCAGCTAAAGCCTTTCATACACTACACTACATTTAAACCCGTAACAGATTTTGAAACGTCTGGGTTTCTGCAGATTTGTTTCGGGTGACTGAAAAAAATATGGATCAAACGCTGAATGACTTAGAATCACACACTACACAACCAAACTCACCGAAGCCGTGTGAACTCACACGTTCTCCTGTTACTAGAAGATGCAAATGAACCAATGTGATGCAGCTGCTGCTGCTGTTTTCTCTGCTGTTTGCTCTGACACAGTAAAGAAGGAACAGGTAAACGTATTTAAGTGAGAGTCATGAATGTAAAGATGTGATCAGCAGAGTTTTGGATGTACATTAACTCGACTGTGCTCATGGCTAAAACCCAATCCATTAAACAGCTTTGCAACAACTGAGTGACTTTTTACTTATTTTGTCCTCTCAGCTTTCATTGGCTGTTGGAGGAGTCCAGCCTGAGTCGATGACCAGCGTATACTATAGATTACGAGGATCGCAAAAAATAAAATGTTTGTTTGTTTTCTCTCTTCAACTGTTGACTCCAGCTGCCAAAGATCTACACACAACACTCGAGCCAACCAGCACAGACTGAACATCAGGGCTAAAATCGGGGGGAAAGTCACGTAGTACATCCCTGGCTTAACAATACCCCACACTGGTGAGGGACTTTGGCATCTCTGGCATTTTTGATGCACTTTTCACCTAAACTAAAATGACAATTCTCAAAAGTCAGTGGTGTGACCAACCACAAAGCAGTCCAGATGCTATCACCAGCCAAATGTCCATAACCAATGGCCATCCACAGTCATGAGGCTGGCTTTCCCTCTAGGCATAATTCTATACTTTGATTGCTATCTATTGTTAGAAACAACTCATTACTTCATATGCCAGTCTGGGTTTTATGAAATATGAGCACATTATTGCATCATACGCCAGTCTTCTGGGTTATATGAAGCCAGAGAACAACTCGTTCACCTGAAAGGAGTGACAGGGGTGCAGAGGATCTTCAGCAGCAAATGGGCAGCAGCGGATAGACAACTTCAGTCTTCCTGAGGTCCAATCACAATGTCAACACCAAGCGTTCTAGAATTATACGTCTTCTATTATGATGCAATAACAGCATCAAGTCAGGAACTCTAGATGTGTCATGTGACATCACCGTGTGGCAGCGCCGGCATTTTAATGACCAGGAGAATCAAAATATATTATTTTCTTTGTTTTATTCGTTCTAAAATATCACTGTTGTCAGAAGAAAACCTTCAAATTCAAAATGATAACTTTACCGGAGAAGGAAAAAGCATACTCTACTTTTAATGCAAGTCAATGGAACCAGATATTTTTCCAAGTCATTTTGGTTTCATGACCTTTACACACAATGCTAATGCATAACAGTCATTTTGAAACGATGTTAAATGGACATACAAGGTTTTATTTCGACAGCAGTGATATATATATATAATGTATCACACTGCTGACTCTCTCATCTATCTAATGTTTGTTTATTTTAGTCATAGATGATGCCACATACTCTCTCTTTTGTTCACACATAGCTCTTAAAATCTGTCCCTCTCACTCCCAAATACAACTATACACTCACTCGACACTTTATTAGGTATATACATATATAATTTTCAGGATAATCTACAACAAATTCATCATTCTGGATACATCTAACATTTTTTAAACATCCTCCTACAAAAGATATGTAACCTGTAAAAAGGTGAAGGACGCATGCTGCTGTTCAAATGTCCATTAGGATGCTGTAAAAATGTTCAATATTTGAAACATCATATAAACATCAACGCCACATATTATCCTGAAAATGAGAAAGCTGTGGTGAAATTAATATCCAGAATGTCTCA
>NC_051215.1:47680919-47695919 GCF_015220715.1 Pygocentrus nattereri
ACTCCCTCAGCGCAATAATTCACAATTCTCTGTCAAATGTCATAATCATCATATCTGAAACCCACACAAACACACACACACGCGTGTGAGTGTGTCAGGAACAAGACTGGTTTGGACAGGAAGCAGCGTGTCCAAATCCCCCCCCAGAGACAGGAAGAGGATTGGGTGTCTGTTCGAGCAGAGATGCTTTACAGAAAGCAGCACTGATCCACCATCAGCCTTTCTCCTTTAACATGTGTTCCAGTCCTTTCTGTGAGGTATTAAACAGAGAACGTGCCAAAACGGTAATCATGCGCCAATTCTAGTGTCTGATTTTGCTCATCTGCCAATTTATAAAACACAGAAATTGGGGCCTGGATTAGTCTCACAGAGAAATACAGACGGTATGTGCAAAACCCAGAAGAACGTCCCCCCCCACCCCCACCCCCACCCCCCCGTCATACGGCCTTAACGTGAATGCACAGTCAACAGCAGCGATGACTTCCAAATCACGCTGATCTGTATCAAATCGTTACCTTTGAGTGTCGAATAAGTGTTACTGCACACAATGACATATCGAGACATCTCACCCTGTAGACACTGCATCAGCCTACACCAGGGGGCAGCAACCCAAATGCTAAGAGCCAATTTCTCAAGTTTCAACAAAAATCTAACCACCTTTGGAGCCCCAACATTTAATGTCCATTTTATTGAAGTGACATTTCACTATCTTGGCTGTTAATATGTCTCATTATGTGCTCATGTACAAGTATAGACTAAAAATATAACCAAAATGCAGACTTTGCTCTGCTTTAAGCTTTAGCTCAAATTTAGCGGCTTTTCTCACATCTCCTGCAGGAAACGTTTCGGCTAAAGTAGATCAGTTTCTTGTAAACTGTCTCGCAGTGTTTGGTTTAAAGAGGCTGATGTGAGCTCCTCATTCACGAGCTTCCCAGTCGAATTTTCCCATTCTATCTTAAATGCTGCCTGAGGCACCAGACTGTAGCTAACTGTTGCACCATTTAAGGTGGAACATGAAAATTCAAACGAGAAGCTGACTTATGACTTTTTAGTGTTTGATAGTTTCTCATTGCAGACTACACGTATCGGGAAGCCGTGGTTGGTTAGTGTGGTGGTTAACACCTCTGCCTTCTGAATGGGGTTCAATCCCCCCACCTGGGTAACCATCCTACACTATACCAATAAGAGTCCTTGGGCAAGACTCCTAACACCGCCTTCGCCTACTTGTGTAAAATGATCAAATAGTAAGTTGCTCTGGATAAGAGCGTCAGCCAAATGCTGTAAATGTAAATAAATGGGAAGCCAGCTGAAGTACTTATAAATGCAAATTAGTCCATTCCTCTCCAAATTATTGATGTTCATCTTAAATCTTTGCCTTTTTGTTAGGTACTAGCTAGGCGAGACAAGTCTGCGTTGCTGTGGTGACCAGAAGTCTACAAGCCGATCTCTGGGGTTAAAGGGATAAAGAATGGTCAGTTATACATTTGCTCAAGCGTTTATTTTTTTTTTAATAAAATTTTTACCCGATTTTCTCGCCAATTTAGTCGTTTCCAATTCCACCCGCTACTTAGGCCTCCCCCAACCACACGATACTACCAACGCTAGGAGGGTGAAGGCAGCACAGGCTTCCTCTGAGACCTGTGAAACCAGCCACCACTTCTTTTCAAACTGCTGCTCACGCAAAGTCCCAGAGCCAACAGACGCCTGCACTGACCAGCATCGTGTTGGGTGATGGGGGGAGAAGGGAGGCCATCCTACCCACCCAGAGAGAGCGAGGCCAATTGTGCTCTCTTGGACTCCACCAGAGATTGAACTTGCGATCTCCTGATGACAGGGCCAACGCTTAGATGGTTGCACCACTCGGGAGCCCTAGCTCCAGCGTTGAAGACAGATGAGTTGTGTGTTGCTGACCCCTGGCCTACACATACAAGTTCAAGGGATACATTTATTTAGTCTGTTGGAAGGGTCAGCGATTTTCTGTCTTTTGTACCATCCCCTACACCATCAAACGTCACCGTGATCATTAGTGAGCATTAGCTATACGTCTACGTTTGATGAGGGTAATCACTTTTAGCTTGATGTTAGCTGAAGTTATGTCAGCCCTGCCACTGCTCTGATGTTTTATCAACTGCATTCAAGTTTTTCCTGTTTATTCTCGCTATTTCTCCTTCACTGGCTCAGCTCCTCAGTGCCCCCCCCTCCCCCCTACAGTGTCAGACAGTTAGATGCTGTAAAACCTTAAAGCGTTTTGTTTTCGTTGCTGTTTTTACCACAACTGTGAAACACACAGTACAATATGTTTTATCTGTCAGGATGTTTTAATAACTTACCGTTCTTAAAGCAATTATCTGCCAATACTGATATGATTTCCATATTATCATCAAATAAACAAAAGTATTGGATGAACTTGGTTAATTACAAGAAATGGTGTTTATATTTAATCTATTCTAGAACACACTCTCCGGTATAGCAGAAAGCAGAAAACAGCTTCGAGGTGGGCTAAATAAAAGTCTGCATACCTCCAAATACCTCCATGCCTCATAACCCCGAGAAAAAGAGAAAGTGAAAAAAACAGCATATCAACAATATAACACTACAACATTACGCTGTACGCTGATCCTAGAACTGCAGAGTTGTCTAGTATATGGGAGAAGGACATCTATGCTATTATGAGTGAAAGAGAGAGAGAAAGGGAGAGAGGGGCAGAGAAGAGGAGAGAGTGAGCGAGAGAGAAAGGGAGAAAGGGGCAGAGAGAGACAGAGTGAGAAAGAGAGAGAGAGAGAGAAAGGGAGAGAGGGGCAGAGAAGGGGAGAGACTGAGCAAGAGAGAAAGGGAGAAAGGGGCAGAGAGAGACAGAGTGAGAAAGAGAGAGAGAGAGAGAGGGGGGGAGAAAGGGAGAGATAAAGAGAGAGCACAAGAAGGGTGGAGAGACACAACCTGAAGTCTGTTGGGGGGCGTGTTTGTTTTTCAGTGATGTGTGTGTTTCAGTGGTGTGTGAGTGTTTCAGTGTAGTGTGCGAGTGTTTCAGTGGAGTGTGCGAGTGTTTCAGTGGTGTGTGCAAGTGTTTCAGTGGAGTGTGCGAGTGTTTCAGTGGAGTGTGCGAGTGTTTCAGTGGAGTGTGCGAGTGTTTCAGTGGAGTGTGCGAGTGTTTCAGTGGAGTGTGCGAGTGTTTCAGTGGAGTGTGCAAGTGTTTCAGTGGTGTGTGAGTGTTTCAGTGGAGTGTGCGAGTGTTTCAGTGGAGTGTGCAAGTGTTTCAGTGGAGTGTGCGAGTGTTTCAGTGGAGTGTGCGAGTGTTTCAGTGGAGTGTGCGAGTGTTTCAGTGGAGTGTGCAAGTGTTTCAGTGGAGTGTGTGAGTGTTTCAGTGGAGTGTGCGAGTGTTTCAGTGGAGTGTGCAAGTGTTTCAGTGGAGTGTGCAAGTGTTTCAGTGGTGTGTGAGTGTTTCAGTGGAGTGTGCGAGTGTTTCAGTGGAGTGTGCAAGTGTTTCAGTGGAGTGTGCAAGTGTTTCAGTGGAGTGTGCGAGTGTTTCAGTGGAGTGTGCGAGTGTTTCAGTGGAGTGTGCGAGTGTTTCAGTGGAGTGTGCGAGTGTTTCAGTGGAGCGGGCAAGTGTTTCAGTGGTGTGTGCAAGTGTTTCAGTGGTGTGTGAGTGTTTCAGTGGAGTGTGCAAGTGTTTCAGTGGTGTGTGCAAGTGTTTCAGTGGTGTGTGAGTGTTTCAGTGGAGTGTGCGAGTGTTTCAGTGGAGTGTGCGAGTGTTTCACTGGTGTGTGCGCATGTTTCACTGGTGTGTGCGAGTGTTTCAGTGTAGTGTGCGAGTGTTTCAGTGGAGTTTGCGAGTGTTTCAGTGGTGTGTGCGAGTGTTTCAGTGTAGTGTGCGAGTGTTTCAGTGGAGTTTGCGAGTGTTTCAGTGGTGTGTGCAAGTGTTTCAGTGGTGTGTGAGTGTTTCAGTGGAGTGTGCAAGTGTTTCAGTGGTGTGTGCAAGTGTTTCAGTGGTGTGTGAGTGTTTCAGTGGAGTGTGCGAGTGTTTCAGTGGAGTGTGCGAGTGTTTCACTGGTGTGTGCGCATGTTTCACTGGTGTGTGCGAGTGTTTCAGTGTAGTGTGCGAGTGTTTCAGTGGAGTTTGCGAGTGTTTCAGTGGTGTGTGCGAGTGTTTCAGTGTAGTGTGCGAGTGTTTCAGTGTAGTGTATGAGTGTTTCAGTGGAGTGTGCGAGTGTTTCAGTGTAGTGTTCGAGTGTTTCAGTGTAGTGTGCGAGTGTTTCAGTGTAGTGTATGAGTGTTTCAGTGGAGTGTGCGAGTGTTTCAGTGTAGTGTGCGAGTGTTTCACTGGTGTGTGCGCATGTTTCACTGGTGTGTGCGAGTGTTTCAGTGTAGTGTGCGAGTGTTTCAGTGTAGTGTATGAGTGTTTCAGTGGAGTGTGCGAGTGTTTCAGTGTAGTGTTCGAGTGTTTCAGTGTAGTGTGCGAGTGTTTCAGTGTAGTGTATGAGTGTTTCAGTGGAGTGTGCGAGTGTTTCAGTGTAGTGTGCGAGTGTTTCACTGGTGTGTGCGCATGTTTCACTGGTGTGTGCGAGTGTTTCAGTGTAGTGTATGAGTGTTTCAGTGGAGTGTGCGAGTGTTTCAGTGTAGTGTGCGAGTGTTTCACTGGTGTGTGCGCATGTTTCACTGGTGTGTGCGAGTGTTTCAGTGTAGTGTATGAGTGTTTCAGTGGAGTGTGCGAGTGTTTCAGTGTAGTGTGCGAGTGTTTCAGTGGAGTGTGCGAGTGTTTCAGTGTAGTGTGCGAGTGTTTCACTGGTGTGTGCGCATGTTTCACTGGTGTGTGCGAGTGTTTCAGTGTAGTGTGCGAGTGTTTCACTGGTGTGTGCGCATGTTTCACTGGTGTGTGCGAGTGTTTCAGTGTAGTGTGCGAGTGTTTCAGTGTAGTGTGCGAGTGTTTCAGTGGTGTGTGCGAGTGTTTCAGTGTAGTGTGCGAGTGTGCGAGTGTTTCAGTGGAGTGTGCGAGTGTTTCAGTGGAGTGTGCGAGTGTTTCAGTGGTGTGTGCGAGTGTTTCAGTGTAGTGTGCGAGTGTTTCAGTGGTGTGTGCGAGTGTTTCAGTGGAGTGTGCAAGTGTTTCAGTGGAGTGTGCGAGTGTTTCAGTGGAGTGTTCCCCTTCCTTCCCCTTCTGTTTTTTTCCTCCCACTTTTCTTTCTCTCTTTTCATGAGAACACCTCCAATATCAAACCTGACAGACGTCACACAGCCTAGACACACACAGAGAAGAGTGTGTGTGTGTGTGTGTGTGTGTTGCTCCAAAGCTGCAAAGGCTGTTTACTCAGTTGTGCACTCAAGTCTCTATAGAATACTTCTTCCCAGGTTCTCTCTGTTTATCTCTCTCCTTCCTCTATCCCTCTTTCCTTCCTTCTCCCTCATTTCTTTCCTTTGTCTATCTTTTTATCCTTTTTGTCTCATTCCTTCTCTCCTTTCCTCACTGTACCTTTTCTCTCCCTCTCTCTGCCTCTTCTTTCTCTCTTTCTCATTCCTTTTTCCTTCTGTCTCTCTTCTTCCACTCTCTTTTCCTTCTGTTTTTTTTGTCTCCTCCATCTCTTTAATCGTTTTCGCTCTTTTCCTTACTCTCTGATCATCTTCATTCATCATCTCCATTCTCTCTCATCCACTCCATCCTTTCCACTGCCTTTATTATCACTTATTCATGAGCTCTTTCAATCCTTTTGCCTTTCTCCGTTGCTCTCTCTCTCTCTCCCTCTCTCTCTCTCTCTCTCTCTCTCTCTCTCCCTCTTATCTATATGTAAAATATATTTATGCTCAGACGTCAGTAAAACCTTTCTTAAACAGACAAGTGTAGGAGGATGGTCTTCTGGAAAGGAGGAGGGATTTACTGTAAAGACCTTTAAAGGGGTGGTTCTAACCATCACTCATAACTGTCCTCTGACAGAGAGAAAGACTGAGGAGCACTAAGTGGAAGGGGTTTTTAAAGGGCCTGTTTCCTGTATTACATATTTTTCCTTCACTTTATTTCTATAATAAAGTAGAATTCCAGAATTCACTGCGATATTAACATATTCTCTCCTCCCTTTATTGTTTTGAATGAAAGAGGCCGTTTTTCTTACTGTACCTTTAAGGCAGGTATACGCTGGCTGCCCTGTGTGGTGCCTCATTTAAAAAGCAGTCCAACTTATACTTTTGTGGACGTCGATTAAAACAGACCTCAGACACTCCTTTAGTGACATCACAACCATGTGAATTCATAACCTGCTGTTTCTGTATCTTTGTTCCTCTGCATGGAGAGTTTTCTCCCAGCACAACAAACTCTTTATGTAAGAAACAGCAAGGAAACGCCGTTTTCACATACAGGTCCTTCAAAGGAGGTTAACTGTCTGGAAGTATTAGCATCAATTATGAATGACCAACGGTGATCTTTGTGTCCTTCCATTGATTAGCATTCATAATAAACTCTCTTTCGCTGAGAACTTCGTCAAATTAGCTGACAGGTGATGGAACGGTCACTGCAGCACATAAACACTTTCGGTGGGGGTGGGGTGGGGTGGGGTGGGGGGGCTTCTTGAGGAACGGACTGTTACGGTAACGACACAAACTGACCACAAACATCAGTGTATGTTCATGTATTCTAGGATGTTCAAGAGACAGACAGGAGGGGGGAGACATGAGAGAGAGAGAGAGAGAGAGAGAGAGAGAGCGGGGGAGAGAGAAAGATGAAGAGAAAAAAGAGAAGCTAGATACAGAGAGAATGAAGGGGAATGAGAGTGAGAGACAGCAGCAGAGAGAGAGAGAGAGAGAGGGAGAGAGAGAGAGAGAGAGCGGGGGAGAGAGAGAGATAATACAGAGAGAGGCTGGAGAGAGAGGGGGGAGGGGAGAGAGAGAGAGAGGGAGAGACAGAGAGGGGAGGAGAGAGAGGGGGGAGAGAGAGAGAGAGAGAGAGACAGAGAGAGAGAGGGGAGAGAGAGAGAGAGAGACAGAGAGAGAGAGGGAGGGAGAGAGAGACAGGAGAGAGAGAGAGAGAGACAGAGAGAGAGAGGGAGGGAGAGAGAGACAGGAGAGAGGGAGAGACAGAGAGAGGGGAGGAGAGAGAGGGGGGAGAGAGAGAGACAGAGAGAGAGGGAGGGAGAGAGACAGGAGAGAGGGAGAGACAGGGGGGAGAGAGAGAGAGAGAGAGAGAGAGAGAGAGAGAAATCCCCTTCAGCAGAAATCATAACAGACATTATCATTAATTATTGTAAGAGCGATTACAGAGAACAAGTTGTTCATATTCCCTAAACTACCTCATGAATGCAATTATTGTTCTACCCCCCTTCTTTCTACCTCTCTCTCCCCTTCACTTTCTCTCTATCACACTCTCATTCTCTGTTCATCTCACTTTTTCTCTCTCTAAATTCAATTAATTTATTAAAAGTAGTTTTATTGGCACGACTGTCACACGTACAATGTTGCCAAAACATTTAACATTCATCACTCTCTCTCTCTCTCTCTCTCTCTCTCTCTGTCTCTCTCTCTCTCTCTCTCTCTCTCTCTCTCTCTCTCTCTGTCTCTCTCTCTCTCTCTGTCTCTCTCTCTCTCTTTCTCTATCTCTCTCTGTCTCTCTCTCTGTCTCTCTCTCTCTCTCTCGCTCTCTCTCTGACTCTCTCTCTTTCTCTCTCTCTCTGTCTCTCTCTCTCTCTCTCTCTCTGTCTCTCTCTCTCTCTCTGTCTCTCTCTCTCTCTTTCTCTATCTCTCTGTCTCTCTCTGTCTCTCTTTCTCTCTCTCTCTCTCTCTCTCTGTCTCTCTCTCTTTCTCTCTCTCTCTGTCTCTCTCTCTCTCTCTCTCTCTCTCTCTGTCTCTCTCTCTCTCTCTGTCTCTCTCTCTCTCTCTCTCTCTCTCTCTGTCTCTCTCTCTGTCTCTCTCTCTCTCTCTCTCTGTCTCTCTCTCTCTCTCTCTCTCTCTCTGTCTCTCTCTCTCTCTCTCTCTCTCTCTGTCTCTCTCTCTCTCTCTCTCTCTCTGTCTCTCTCTCTCTCTCTCTCTCTCTCTCTCTGCTGCTGTCTCTCACTCTCATTCCCCTTCATTCTCTCTGTATCTAGCTTCTTTTTTCTCTTCATCTTTCTCTCTCCCCTTCTCTTTCTTTCTCTCTATTTCTTCCCTTCGCCTCTCCACTTCTTTCTCCGTTCTATCTTTCTTCCGTTCCTCACTCTTTTACTCTCTCATTCTCTTTTTTCTTTCTCCTTCATGCCCTCTGTATGAATCTCTCTCTTCCCCTCTTTTTCTCACTCATTCTTTCTTTCTTTCTCTCGCTCACCCTCTTTTCGTCTCCTTCTCTTTATCACTCTTTCTTTTTCTTTCCTTTTTTCTCGCTTACTTTCTCAGTTCCTCTCTCTACGAATCGTTTTCTTTTCCTTTCTTTCAGTCTTTCCCCCTTTCACTCTCCTGTCTTCATCTGTCTCCCCCTTTCAACGTTTCTGTTCATCACTCTTTTCTCCCTCCCTTTTTCTCTCTTTCCCCCTTTTTTGTCTTACTCACTCTCCCCACTTTTCCCCCTCATTTCCTCTTTGTCCTTCTCTCTCTCTCTCTCTTTCTCTCTCTGTGTCTGAGGGGGTGATGTTGTATTGGGGGCTGGAAGGTTTGTCTGGTTTGGGTAAGTGATGGGGGCAGGAAGGTAACACACAGGCACAGAGTGTGATTTATCGTTAGTGTTAAGGATCAGAAGTAATTCTAATGCATTAAACATAAAGAGACACTTCGGGTGGCCACAAAGTGTTTCTCATGATCTCTGTGTGTGTGTGTGTGTGTGTGTGTGTGTGTGTGTGTGTGTGTGTGTGTGTGTGTCCGTTCCTCTGCACAGAGATGACAGACTGCGTGTGCCCATCTGGCTTTTGGCTCGTAAACCATCCGTCACCAAGGAGACACCAGCCTACACCACACACACACACACACACACACACACACACACACGCCGCTGCGCTGTTCTCAGCTCTCTGCTGCAGCCAATGAGACGATGAGATGCCACTTCTGCTTCCTGTGCACCGCTGACTCTCTTAAAGTGACAGCACACATGTTGTCCTTCCAGCCACAGAGCGCATTAAAGCCACTCGAAGAAACAGAGCAAAGCCGACGGTGTGACCTGCACTCCTCGGCCATTTTTATAACCTGAAAATTACCAAAATATTATTCTTATTAATTAAGGCTGGGACCACTTATTGATTTGACATTAAATGAATAGGTAGCCTTTACAGATCTTTCCTTCTCTTCTGTGACTGCTCTGTGCTCCGATCCACGATCTGAGAGTCCAGTCCTGGTTTTACTTCGTTCACGCATGCAGCAGTGAGCTGTCCCGTGAGCACCGATGTGCTTCTACATGGAGAAATGCTGTCAGAAACAGGTGAGGTCTTCTCCCACCACCTTGACATTTAGCGCAGATGTGATTTTTAACACACTCAAACTTTCACTGCTCTGTACTTCTTTTACTAAGCACTCAAGTGAAAAACACACAGAGAAGGAAAAACAAACATTCATTGAGTAGTAACAACAGTTATGTTATAATAATACACACAGGCGCTGAGTATTAACAGGAGCAAGCAAACCATTAGCAACCATGAGCTCTGAGGTGAAATACAATATAACATATATACAACCCCAATTCCAGTGAAGTGGGGACATTGTGTAAAACAGAATACGATGATTTGCAAATCCTTTTCAACTGAATCCACTACAAAGATGAAATATTTAATGTTCAAACAGATAAACTTTTTTTTGCAAATATTCACTCATTTTGAATTTGATGCCTGCAACACGTTCCAGAGAAGTTGGGACAGGGGCGTGTTTACCACTGTGTTACATCACCTTTCCTTTAACACTCAATAAGCGTTTGGGAACTGAGGACACTGATTGTTGAAGCTTTGTAGGTGGAATTCTTTCCCATTCTTGCTTGATGTCCAGCTTCAGCTGCTCAGCAGTCCGGGGTCTCCGGTGTCGTATTTTGAGCTTCATAATGCGCCACACATTTTCAATGGGAGACGGTCTGGACTGCAGGCAGGCCAGTCTAGTACCCACACTCTTTTACTATGAAGCCACGCTGTTGTAACACGTGCAGAATGTGGCTCGGCATCGTCTTGCTGAAATAAGCAGGACGTCCCTGATAAAGACGCTGCTTGGATGGCAGCAGATGTTGCTCCAAAACCTGTATATACCTTTCAGCATTAATGGGGCCTTCACAGATGTGCCAGTTACCCCTGCCATGGGCACTAACACACCCCCCCCACCATCAGAGATGCTGGCTTTTGTGAACCTCGCCCCGTCCTTGCTTGTGAACGACTGAGCCTTTCAGGGATGCTCCCTTTATACCCAATCATGACACTCACCTGTATCCAATTAACCTGTTCACCAAACAGGTGTTTTCTGAGCATTCCTCAACTTTCCCAGTCTTTTGTTGCCCCTGTCCCAAATTCTTTAGAACGTGTTGCCGGCGTCAAATTAAAAATGAGTGAATATTTGCAGAAAACAACAAAGTTTATCATTTGAACATTAAATATCTCGTCTTTGTAGTGTGTTCAATTGAATATAGGCTGAAAAGGAATTGCAAATCATCGTATTCTGTTTTTATTTGTTTTACACAACGTCCCAACTTCATTGGAATTGGGGTTTCATATATATATATATCTCAGTATTTTTCATTCAGTGAATTGGTATTTTATGTCTTAACAGGACTGTAAAATGTGTTTTTGCTAATAAGTATGTGCATTACTGCACGAGTGCCTTTGCCAATGATGTGATATAAAGAACAAGACTGAGAGGCAGAGAAAGAGCAACTGTTTCTGCTGGAGTTTTATTGCCAATTAGGCTAACTACTCTAGCTGATAGCCAGGTTCAGAAACAATACTAGGATACTACTTACAAACTACAACCTAACAAGTCTGCACATCGTCTAAGGCCCGGGACACACCAATCTGACTCGTGAGTTCAGGTCAGCACTTTTTTGGCCAATTGAGCCTATTGAATCAGCAGTGGTGGTCAACTGTGAGAGACGATGACCAAGAGAAGCAGCAAAGCAAGCAACACACGAAAATGACAATCAAGAGGACACAGATTTTTCAATTCCAGCATAAGTAGCATTGTTTTAGCACTAGGAATGAACAATTTAGCTATTTCTGCTATTTGACTGTGCAAATATTTAAACCGCTAATGTGTGATTATCATATTCCCAATGAAAAAAGAATTTTCTTATAAATACACAACTTCTAACGTCTGCTGCCAGCTCCTGCTATAGTCTCAGGCACAGGCACATTAAGTACGTGCGTCAAGCATCAGCTGTAGTGTTTTCTGTGTGATCAAGTGTCATTTTTTTCAGGAGACGACAGGCAACAGTGAGCTGATGGAAAGCGGTCATCCGTCAGACATAGCTGGCTCGAAAATGTCAGCTTGCCGTGCCCCAGGCCTTAAAAGATCTCGTCTAGATGACGAGTCATCATAAGCATCCAGTGTTGTTCTGGTTAGCTGTGGTAACTCATAAGCTCATCTGAAGAGGCAGCCTTTACTACTAATACATTCTTTTTCTTTGCCATTGTTATTTCCTTCCAAGTGATTAACCGAACATCCATTTATTACCTACAGTACGTTCCCTGTTATGCAGTAAATTATTAAGTGATGCATCTTTTCCATCACATGTCAGCATTCTTCACTGCAACTGCATTAACACGTTATTTTGGCTAGGTTAACATTAACAGTTGCCGTCTGACATGCGGACACACACTTCATATGACGTTGGTGTGACTTCCACAAGCAACGTCTTCCGTGTGTTCCTATGACGACAACAGCGTTACGCCAGCGTGTTGGCAGCAAGCAATAAAAGTGATAGAGTGGGTAGACACAGAGACAAACACACACACGCACACACACGAACACACACACTAACACACACACACACCATAGCTGCTCTTTGTGCCAAGACAAAGAACAGAGAGACTCTCTCTCTGCTCTGCTTGGCATTTGACAAACAGCCTGAGGGCGCCACAGCAACCACGTCACCAGACATGGGGCATCGCCGAGGCAACGACCGCCAGCTGCCAATCAGAGCGCTCGGCTGCTTGACGGACAGGCGGCCCAGCCATAGAGCTGCCTGTTTCATACAGAAAGGCAAGAAATGTGTTTAAGGCCAGAAGCTGTGAGTCAAAAGCAATAAGCAAATGGCCATTACTGATTACTAGGGGTGGGGAAGCAAGGGGGCTATTTATCGTGACAGGGAAATCCACACTACACACACACACACACACACACATCCACAGGCACATTACACCCCAGCCACACTCCATAAACAAAATAGCAAAAGAGAGTGGGCTGGAATTACCATACACACAAAGGTTTGTTTTTATACACTGTCAGGACTTACTTTGGAATAATGATATTCCCATATGTAATATAATGTATGTTCCCTGTAGATTAGGTGTTCTATGTATATCTAATGTAAATATTTTCCAATGTGTTAAAAAATACACACACACACACACACACACACACACACACACACACACACACATATATATATACATATACAGACATATAAAATCTTTGATAATCTAAACCTAACCCTAATGTAAACCTCAGAAACATAGTTTGTTTTGCTTGTTCAGTTTAAACAAAAAAAACATGGAGCTTTAGTAAAAAGCAACTTTTAAATTCAGGACAGTTTTCTAAGTTCTGAAGTTTAACCCTGTTTTTCTCTGGCTTTCCTGCAAAGTCAGGACCTTTTTGTCCTGAAAGTGTACAAAAACAAACACACATGCACATAAGGCGTGCAAAATCTCTGTCTTGTAGCTTCCCCCCTCTGCCACCGCTCCCTGGGGGGCTGCTGATTTCCCCTCTCTCCCTGTCATTCAAATCATGCCTTTGTTAGGCCAAGAATAAGAGAAAACGAGGTAGAGAGAGAGAGAGAGAGAGAGAGAGAGAGAGAGAGGGAGAGAGCTGGATGGAACGAGTTCAGGGCTGTTCCTCTGCCAGTTCTTCCTCCACACACATTCCTGTGGCTGCATGGGGCGCAGTGCACGAGAGAGAGAGAGAGAGAGAGAGAGAGAGAGAGGCAGAGAGAGAGAAGGACGTGTGAGGGAGTGTACGTGAGGGGCAAACAAGGGGAGTAAAGGCAGGGTGAGAGAAGAAAGAAAATGAGGAAAATATTTGCTTCCAAGAAGAGAGAAGAGCGGAGGGAGAGGAGGGCAGGAGAGAGAAGACATGGCTGAAAATCTAACACCACAACTGCATTCACACACTGTACGTTATTAGTATACAAACAGTGATATACAGTATATACAGTATATTTCTATCAGTGACACCCTGAAAATATTCTTGGCCCTGAACCGAAACATCAAGCGACACTTTTTTTGTTTGTATTTCTTTCCTTTCATGTGCCGTTTCATATTCACAGTTTCTGCCTTTTATTCGTCTTTGAACGACATTTAGTTGGAATGTTGAAGAAATGTGATGAACTACAAGGAAATGAAGAGGAAAACATCTTTATTATTAAAAGGACCAGGAACTTTCTGTTCCCATTCATATGAATTGAACATGAAGATATTTTTAGATAAATTGCTGCTTTGCTGCCAAACATTTTCAGCATTTTTCCACTTTTGAACCAAAACTCAAAGTTTCATTTTTTGGCAATTTTTCAGTTGAACATCTTCAACATTTTCCCTGCGACCGTGTTATGATCATACAGGCACATCTGGTAAAAACACTCAGAGTGTGCCTCTGAGGCCTGAGGCCTGAGTCTCATCAGTGCTACATGCCATTTGTGAACATAAAGAAAAAACACGATGTTCTGACTGCACATGTTCACAAAAGTGAGGATGAGACGAAATGTTGCTGAGGTACAGAGGAACGGGTCACTTTCGTTCGAATCATCACAAAACCTGCGTCAAGCACTCGTTTAACGGCTCAGCTAGATCTAAAATGCATATAAAGAACCAAGACTAAGACCTCGTCTACGCTGTTGTGCCGACAAACAACTTAACTGAGTTTATTCAATTCAAATAAACACTTTGAACAAAAGACTGCAAAGCAAAAAATCCTGTACATCAACCCTAAAAGCCTTTACACGGCATCTAGCCTCACAGGTTACATTATAAAGACCATACACTACAGTAACAGAACATGCCCAGTCCATCCTCACAGAAAGAACTGGCTACCACTTAATTACAATTACTCTAATACCAAAAAAGTGAATCTATTCTAATCTCTAATCTCAAACCGGTCCTCAGGGATAGTTCTGCCCCTCCAACTCTCAACACATAGGGACAGAGCAAAACGTTGGGCCATCTGGGAGTTTCCTGAAGACTGATTTGAGAACCACTGCATTAGTTAATCTATGAACACATTAATCCATTAGTCCTTCTCCAATTATCAGACTACTGCCTTACCACCTTGTTGTGGACACACATTCATCACAAAAGCAAGTAACAGCCAGCTTTAGTGTTATAAAGCATCAGACAATTGGGCACATGCACAAAAAAGCTTTGCCCAGATGAACACAGTTAAAGCAATACATCTAAATACCACTAGGGGCACCTTTCCAATACCTGTGACTGGAGGAGGACATCAGTGAAAAACTTTAGAAAAAGCATGGCACTTACCTGTGTCCAAAACGCCCCGGGACAGAAGACAAGGAGCCCGGAATGACATGGAAGAGAATGAGAGAGAGAGAGAGAGAGAGAGAGAGAGAGAGAGAGAGAGACATTAGGCCACGATTAACTTCTTCATAGACCAAAGTATGTATGAATACATTGCTGCTGTCAAAATAAAACCGGCTGCCATTTAAACTGTGTTAAAAGTTCATGATAAAGGGAGCAAAAGAATTCCATAAAGTCACTTGGGAAAAAATGCTGTTTCATTAACTCCCATTCGAAGCTAAGAATGTTGTTTGCGTCTCCTGCAAAGTTACTTTTTCTGAGACATGAGGTTTTGTTCCAACAGCCATATGTGTATATACACCAACTGGCCACTTCACTATACACACCTCCTTCTATCTACATTCACAGTCCATTA
>NC_051215.1:47703419-47708419 GCF_015220715.1 Pygocentrus nattereri
TTACGGAATGTGCTCCTGCTCGTTACATGCAATTACACATTTCCACCAGGGAGGTCTCCAAATCCCCAAATCTTGCATAGTGTAGTTCTAAGTGCTGAGAAGCTCAACGACATCCACAATTCCCACAATATCCACAAAGTAAAGAATACTGTGATGTTATTTTGTCATGATAACAATAAATACTGTCATGTTGCCCATCCTTAGTACGAAGTGAAGAGAATTAAAGATGGTCTGTTATATAACATCAACCTGAGAGTGTGTGAGGTGGATGGAACGTATATGCACGACATACTGAGTGTTATGTGTACAGTAAGACTGTAAGACAATGTGTGTGTGTGTGTGTGTGTGTGTGTGTTTAAGCAGGCCACTACAGAACCTGTGTCTCAGGCACATGCAGTGTAATCCTCTTACTGTCTGCTGGGTGCAAGCTCACTGCTGCCATTATATAACAGCACTAATCCACACACACTCACATACATAGCAACAGTCAACCGACGCCGCACTGTGACCTCTCTCACACACACACACCTGGAGGAACTCCGCTTGTACAGTGGAAAATCAAATTTTTCCTATTTTACACATAGCCCACCTCTAGTCGATAATATTTGGTGCTCAAACTCTGCTTTTTTAGTTTATGCCTGGAGCAACGAGGCTAACAGTAGCACCCAGTAGTCACCTAAACCGCCCAAATTATTTCTGTAAAAAATACATCCCCAAAACTTCTCTCAACCTGCTCAAACCACATCCAGGTCTTCTGAGGTTGCACAGACTTTCCGATGTGGTTTAGAGCTCAGGGTGACTTACTGTAGGTTTAAAAACGAACAAAACGTCACTGCTGGCAGCCATTTCAGACAACACAAGGGCTGCATGACATAAATGGGGCCTCAGATGCAACTTTAACGGGTTGAGAGAGGTTGTGAGCGTTTTGGGTGACTACTGAGTTCATGTGTCTGTTAGCAATGTTAGCCTGACCACCCAGTTTTAAATGAAATGAGCTCCAAACATGTCTTGACTGATCTACTACATCTGAGATGAGTGGTTGATTTTTCACCAAAAAGACTCCTTTAAAGTCTTAGTATTATTAAAAATACACTGTAAATTTCTGAAAAGTAAAGCAGGTTTTTACATCCATATATCGGAACTAGAAACGGCGCCGATCCAATTCCAAATATCGGTATTGGGCCAATATCAGCAAAAAAAATGCTGGATGAGATTTTGGAGGGGAAAAAAAAGAACGAATCTGATTCCTGCAATAAATCTATCCTGAAATATCCCATGCCCCCACTGTGCAATGGTGTTAGCTATGTTTCACTATGTTAACTGTTTCCTGTGGGGTGTTTGAACAGTCGGAGTCCACTTTAAGAGGCTCATCTGAAGTGAAGCGCCTCAATTAAAAATGCCTCATTTTAAAGCTTAGAAGATTCTAAATGGGAAATCGAGTGAAATGGGAAGACTGGCCGATACTCCGGGTATCAAAGTCATTATCAGAAAAAAGAAAAGGCAAGATAGTGACATCTGTCACCGTTCAATATATAAACAAGCGCACTTAGACAAAACACACACACACACACACACACACACACACACACACGCAGTATAAAGGGCCGCGCACTGAAACCTCGGGACACAAACCCTTCACGGCTCAGTGTGTGTACGCTGCAGGTTTCTGCAGTTCGAGCTGATCGAGCTGCACCTGGTGCACGACTCCACTGAATGCACTAATTGCAGGCTTTCATGATTAGTTAATTGCTGAGGCCAAAACTCCAGTAACAATTAATGCACGATTCATTGCACAACCCTATGACATATATCGTTAGACTCATTCTCCACTCTTCACTTACTTTGAGAGATGGAGAGCTGCAGTAACACATTCGCACACAATGCTCTGTTCAAAATACACATACAGCAGTATATTGTGGATAAACTCCTGGTGATATGCGTATCGGTTCTTAGGTAAAGAGGCCGTTTTATTATCAGATGAGGGGTCTGTCGTCATAGTGGGCATGCTTTGTTTATTGTTATACTTTCGGCAATATAGTCATCGTTAATTTCAATTATTTGCTCTGTTCTGCGGAATGTAGTGTTCGATACCTGTGCACACTAAATTCAGATGCTGAGATGAGATGTTGATTTTCCAGGGAAAAATAAGTTAACACATCCTCTACCAATATATTTGTGTGTATATATATATATATATATATATATATATATATATTTAAGTTTGTGTATATATATATATATATATATATATATATATATATTTAAGCTTGTGTATATATATATATATATATATATATATATATATATATATATATTTAAGTTTGTTCTTTGTAGAGGATGTGTTAACTTATATTTACCTGGAAAATCAACAAAACATGTACACACACACACACACACACACACACACACACACACACACACACACACACACACACACACACACCGGCCACTTTATTAGGTACATCTTGCTAGTGAAATGCTGGACCCCTTTTGCCTTCAGAACTGTCTTAATTCTTCGTGGCAGACTTTCAACAAAGTGTTGGAAACGTTCCTCAGAGATTCTGGTTGGTTACTTGAGTTCCTGTTGCCTTTCTATCATCTGTAACCAGTCTGTCCATTCTCCTCTGACCTCTCACATCAACAAGGCATTTTCGTCCACACAACTGACCGCTCACTGGATGTTTCCTCTTTTTCGGACCGTTCTCTGTAAACCCTAGAGATGGTTGTGTGTGAAAATCCCAGCAGATCAGCAGTTTCTGAAATACTCAGACCAGCCCGTCTGGCACCAACAACCACGCCACGTTCAAAGTCCCTTAAATCCCCTTTCTTCCCCGTTCTGATGCTCGGTCTGCACTTCAGCAGGTCGTCTTGACCACCTCTACATGCCTAAATGCAGTGAGCTGCAGCCGTGTGATTGGCTGATTAGCTGTTTGCGTTAACAAGCAATTGAACACCTAATAAAGTGGCTGGTGAGTGTGTGTGTGTGTGTGTATATATATATATATATATATATATATATATATATATATATATATATATATATATATATATATGTATTATGTTTTTCAACATATTTAATTCAGAAAATAAAGCAATTATGCAATAAAATGTGTAAAAGAAGTTTGTTCTCTGCAAAAGATGTTGACTTATATTTACTAAGAAAATCAAGAAAATATCATTTAAACATGGTTGCCCAAATGTTTGTATACAACTGCATACAATGTCTATTCACATATTTATTTATTTATTATTACATTCTCAGAAAAAAAAGCACTACACTGTTACTGGGGTGGTCCCTCATCATACATAAAGCACCATACATCAATTAGGTTACGGAAAGTAATAAGCCCCATACACCTGAGCAGGCGGATGTGGCATAGCTTTACATTTTGTAAGGTATACAATCAGACCTTATGACCGCTGCTCTATCTTCAAGCGTTCATTTACATCATTTGTGCAGTTTCTCGGCCAGTGTACCGTAGGTTTCCACACTAATTTGAAGTGAAACATTAATAAAAATGCGTCTCTGGTGTGTTGATCTTGTGAAGCGTTCGCACTCTTCTCGCAAATAAACATGTGGAATGTTTTCTTATATCCAGCGCATTATATTCGCTGAGCACAGCTGATAATCAGCATCTAAAACACACACGTTTGGTTTCTTCACTGTATTCCGTTCCATTAGTGTTGTTTTGAAGAGCGAAAGCATGAATACCTACAGATGTTCTTCACACTGAGCGCAGTGATCTCACACAGTGTGTGTGCTCATGCATGAGCCCATCGGAGTGACTGTGTGAGAAATCCACAGCAGACATTCTCACATTCTCTCACACACACATGCGTACATACACACATATATACATACACACACACACACACACACCTCCGGTTACAAGTGCGTCAAAATTTCTACACACTCATGGATGAAGATTTATTTCACTCTCTCTCATCTCTCTCTTTCTGCTCCAGCTCTCGTGATCTTTCTGAACTATGCTGTGGACCCAGAAAGCACCATATCCTTTAGTTCCCTTTGTCCTCCATCCCTCATTCTCCCTCGCTGTCTTTTTCACAGTTTGCAACATATTTATGAGAAAGTCCAGCTCCAACCCTTCTGACCAATACAGTGCAGTAAACAGTGCTTAGAACAGTTCAACGCACATTATCTTTGATCTTTCTGGACAACATCAAACAGGATCGGCCAAGCTCAGGTCAGAAATGCTAAATTAGTTTGATAGATAAGGACACTCCTTCTCCTGAACAGGGCTTACAACAGAAATTTCACCAAATTTCACACATTTCTGCATAATTCAGTTGTGTTGGGATGTAAACAAAGTCATTCAGAGTGGTTTGACGTGAAATGCTCCGTTCTAAAGAAACCTTCCCACTCAGATTTGTTTGGAGAAACTCGGGGTTCATGACGTCTACAACGCATTTTATTTACTTAGTTCTTAGATGTAAATGCTGATAAAATAGCAGTAAATCTGACAAAATGTGTTTTCTTTTGGTGCTTTTGCAGCACTTGGCATGTCCCTCTCCAGCATGAATGAAAGACAGAAATACGGTTTAGACCAAAATCTCATCTCAAAACTATCGTAAAACAGTGTCTCAGGCATCAGGCAACATATTCATATGTAATGACGTTAAAAGTCGCTTTTAGAAGCATTAAACTTTCCAAACTTATCAGTTCCCATCAAGTTAATAAGTTCATCTTAGAATGGGACAGTTCACATAAGACAACTCGGAATGACTTTGTTTACATCCGCATGATTAATTATGCAGAAATCCTGGGGAAAATGGGTGGAATTCCCTTAATTATGACAGTCCGTTCAATATATCGCCGCTGTCGGAAGAAAACGGTGGAAGTACCAGTTGTCCTTTACACTGTGTGCATATTTCATGATGAATGGACCAAAAGAAACGGCCCAAAATGATGTGGAAAACATTCTGGTTCCATTGACTTACATTAAAAGTAAAGTGGGCTTTTTCCTTCTCCTGTAAAGTTA
>NC_051215.1:47713419-47773419 GCF_015220715.1 Pygocentrus nattereri
CGCGAGTTATCCTCATTCAGGACCTTCTGTTACACTGAAAACCAAGATCATGTTCTGATGCTGGACATTCTCTACAGAATACAGCAATCATGCAAAAATTAGATCTTGGCAACTCAAACGTAGACAAAATACACTGTCCCAAAGTTTCTAGACACCTGCTTATCCAGTGTTTCTTCAGGCGTATTAATAGGGAGGTTGTTCCCTTTTGCTGCAGCCTCTACTCTTCTGGGAATCCCTTACACTAGATGTTGGAACATTGCTGTGAGGATTTGAGGGCATTCAGCCAGAAGAGCATTAGTGAGGTCAGGTACTGATCGTGGATGAATAGTTCCACTCCAACTCATCCCAAAGATACTGGATGGACACATCGCTCCAGAGAACACAGCTCCACTGCCCCACACCCCAGTGCTGGGGAACTTTACACGCCTCTGTCCAACGCTTGGTATTGGACATTGTGACTGGACATTTCATTAAACAAGCAAAAGTATCTTGCGGTGCATTGAGACCACTTGATAAAATTACTTTAAACACAATATGAAATAGTCTGAATAATCCCACAATGTCCCCTTAATGTGGAATATTAGATATATTCCTTTTGCAGAGCAGGGTACATACAGGTGAGGAACGTCTAGAACATAGTTAGAACATTATAGTCTGTGTTGCTGGTACAGAGAGACATTTACGGCATGTCTCCTGAACAAACTGAGAGACAAGCACAGAGAGAGACAGAGGAGGAAAGAGAGACTCTCCTGTTTGCAATTCTTATCTGGCTATTTTTGGATTCGTCTGCTCCGACCAGGAAGCCATAAAACTAATCGTGAGCGCCTGTCTCCTCATCCTTTACACCAGTGGTCACCAACCCTCCTTTTGGAGATCTACTTTGCTACACAGTTTAGTTCCAACCTGCACCTAATATGCTGCACCACCTCACACTAATGCATCTGAACCAGCCAAAGACTCCTGAAGAAGGTGAAGCAGGTGTGGCAGATTGGTTGGAACTAGACTCTGCAGCAAGGTAAAGCTCCAGGTCCAGGGATGGTGACCACTGCACAACACAATATCAAATAAAAAAGAACAGATAGCAATGGAAGTGCATAGTAGCATAAAGCATGTGGTACGAAAAACAAAGCAAACAAGTCTCAAAACAAAAAAGTACACACACTGAACAGTATTGAGAGGTCACAGGTCAGGCTCCTGGGCCTCCACTTCATCAGAATGTTCCACCAGCAAATCTGCACCATGCTTAAATGTAAGACTGCTGATTTAAGCTATTCTGAATGCAGTCACAGAGGCAGTAGGGGTGGGTGGTGCAAATGATGTCAGTATTTCAGAATAATGAGTTTTTCAAATTTCTATTCCACGTCCGAACGACCAAATGAACATATTCCACCCGTTTATATATTTTAGGGGGACTCATCAACTGGTGGAGGAAAATCAGAGCCAGGAAAAGTCCGACGGCTAAGAGCTACACACACCACAGAACGCGCTTGATTTCGGCTTTCACTCCAATGCCAGTCATACGACTTTGCCCTCTTAGATGTCCTCTGTGTTGTTTTAGCAACAATTCGCAGAAACCAAACCTGTGCTGTGGTGTGCAACACATATGACCTGCTAACCTAGCTCTCAACAGCTCAGCCAAAAAAGCTACAGCCCATATACCACAGTACATGTTCAGCTTACGCTTCTGTTCATTCAAACACCAGTTACTTCACCATCGCTCTCTCAGACACCAGTTATTAACGTCTACACTTCCAGTAGAGCACCGGTTAGTCAGAATCAAACATGCCTCAGGCTACATCAGGATACAAATCCAAATAAAATGAAACGGTTTTAATTTCAGCTTTTGGTCCCTTCAACACCAATTACTTGAACTCACTCCCTCAGATTTGAGTCACTGTCATCTAAACTGGTGTCAGCGCTTTGGTTAGCTAGAATCGTGCTGTTATCATGCTAGTTAGCATAATGCTAACCCTACATCCAACAGCAGCACTGTTTAACATTTAGCTATTGATAGAGAGACGGCTTAACATGTCTTTGTATGATCGCTTCAACATCACAGGCAATGACATTGCTGGCCCTAATAACACTGTATACTGTGGTTATATTTGGAGACAGAATGAAGAAACAAGTGAACACTGCTCAACCCTAAAAGACTGTGGCCAGAACTGATAGAACACCACTAATCACATTCGCTTCATTCAATCTCGCTCTGAGGCTGTACCAGATGTACATTAGGGGCTGAGAAATACGCAAAATATGGCAAAAAATATAACGATAACTGAAGACATTTTCATGATACACAACATGCATCATGATACGTAGTTTTTTATGAGTTTGAGTTGGTAACAGATTCAAAAAAACTGTAATGCTTAAAAAAGTACCATAAAACTATGAACACAATGACTTTTACTCATATTTTACTAAATCCAATTATACAGACCTAATTATGCCCTCTTTTTAATGAAACATGCAGTGGGTCAGCGTTTAAGCTCTGACAATACCCAGGATATGCTGAGAAACTCATACTTGTCACGGCTGGTTCCTCCGAGTCATGTCCATGTGCTTGTGTTTATCTTCTAGTCCTGTCCATGTGCTTTTGTTTTGTTTCTTCCTGGTCCTGCCCCCTTGTTTCCAGACCCTGCCCCTGATTGTCTGATCCTCCTGTGTCTTGTTAACCCTCATTATCCCTGGGGTATTTAAGCCCTGTGTTTGTCCTAGTGTGTGGCTGGTCTTTGTATTCTCGTGTAGTATATTGTGTATTGTATTGTATCATTCGGTGTTTGTTCTGCTGGCCTCCATTGTTTGTTTAACCTGTTTCCTTTTTTTGTAATGTCAGTCCCCCGATCTATCCGTGTTGGCTCTCTGACCATGGACCGTTTTGACCCTGAATATCACTCCCACACGTTACAATACTCTAATGTAATTTTTTATGATAATATTAAAATGTTGACATATTGCCCAGCCCTGATTGATTGACACACAATGCATTAGTAAAACAACAGTGCCCCATTTTAAACGTTCCCTATTCCTCACCAATCACCAGGGGGCGCAGCCCCAACAGCAGCCTCCTAGTGACTGGTAGAAAGATAAGTTAGGTGACCAGAGGGCAATATTAACTTTCACTGCACATTAGTCACAAGAACAAACATAACTGTCAGTGGAACAAGGCATAGCTGCCAAAAAACAGAACTTAGGGTCACTTGGGAATCCCTACAATACCATATCATCATATTGCCCACCCATATTCTGAGCCTCCAACACACCTCATTCTGTTTTCATACTACCTCTGATATCATCTAATTAAAGCCCTCTTTTCTCCACTAACATCTGCAACCCAGCACAGAATTCACTACATTTCAGAGACACTGCTATTTATACGCATTTGTTCAACAGTCTGCTGATATTAAAAATAGGCTTATCAGCCAATCAGCAGGCCAGATTTTGGACCAAGCATGTTTACTGGCTCACAGACACTGATAAGACAGACTGCTAAGATCTTAAAATGTAGTACTTAATGATAATGATTTTTCAGTCAATATCACAAAAAGTATTTTGATAGCCAGCCCTAACACACACACACACACACACACACACACTTTCTCTCTGGATCATATAATGTATTAAGAGACATGGGTTAGTACGTGAAAACAGCAGCAGATGTCAGCAACTGCTGTGTCTTTAAGAAAGGTTTTTTTTAAAGGGCATTTTCCCAATTAGGTCTGTGTCTCCATTCCCCTGTGTCATCACAAACATTGCAACAACATCGCATTTGTCTCTGCAGCTGTCACGACTGTAATGGAATTGAAAAGTAAATTGTGTTGCACCTCGTGCTGAACTGAAGGGAAGACCAGGAGAGGTCACCAAGACCGTGCAAATCAAGGGTAGATTAGAAACTTCCACTCATTCTGCTTTGGACAAGATACTTCCCGAAAAACTGAGATGCAGAGCTGGATGTGAAGTGGATACAATCGAGAAGCCCAGAAACTGTGTACGTGAGAACAGACACCGCCAGACTTTCAGTTTAGTAATATGTAAACAAATCTCATAGTATATATGATTATACTGTCATTCAGATCTCAAAAACTGCAGTTTGACATTAGAAGCAAGACACGGTCTTAACGTCTGACGGACGTGAATGTAAAGTCCATTTTGGACTTCCAACTATTTCTAATGAAATGTTCACACAGTTAACATTAGGCTGTATTTCTAAATCAGCACATACTTGCCTCAAACTGCACTGAGTCATGAAATCATTGCACTGCAGGACAATGTGAGCTACAAAATGGACAGAAGTATGACACACAGCTAAAAACAGGAGCAACAGCCACCCTGAAGCCTGTCCATTCTTTTGAAGACTACAGGATTTGAGGCAAATGTGTGAATCAGGGATGTAGTTAGCCTAACTGACGGTCTAAAAGCGTACATAATTATCTACATTTGCCTTGTAGCAAAATTCAAACGCCAAATATGTCTTGGTGGAATGACTACAGTTGGATTGAGGGAAGAATAGTGTTAAGCAGGTGTGGCAAAGTGAAGGTTTTGGGAAAGTTTGGGAAATTTCCTTCACTTAGCACAACAAATGAACCCGGCAAACAACGGCTGAGCTGAATGTGGTGTGTTTGAGTAGGAAAATCACCGAACTGTGCTGTTTCTGATCCTCCAGGACTAAAGTTCACTATTATTATTCTTTTTTTTTTTTGCTAGATCTTCCAAACTGTGTATACTTACATAAGTAAGCACGTTCGTGTATAGTTACTAGTTAATAATGCAACACAGCCGTCGCTTGCCCAACTCCGGGACACTGTAGTGACTATAACATCCGTAAGGTTAGCTTAAGAGTTTGTTCCATTTGTGATGCAGGCTTCAGAGCAGCTAAAAAGAGGAAGAGGTCTAACAGGAAGGAAACTGATTAAGAAACAAATGTGCATGTAGGGGAGCACACATACGAATCCCTGCAGGTTTTAGTAAGTAAGGGAGGGTGTTCGTTTCTGGTAAACAGTAGTGTAGAGCCTTCATGGCCTCTGAGACCTTGTAATCAGCCAAACAAGCTAAACCAAGCTGCTTAATCTTTAAACACATTCGGCGCTGACACCTTTTGCCTCAGCGCAATGCTTTCATGGCCCTTTGCTGATTCTAAGGACAAGTTTTACATCACTTTCTGGGCCTGCGTGCGAGTACGTAGAGCATGCGGCCTGCGCGAACGAATCTGTGTTTGTTTGCGGCTCTGCTGTGTAAATCAGGGATTTGCGGTGGCGCTGTGGAGCTCGGAGACAGTTTTACGCCTTTAATCCAGCACAGGATTCCCACACTGGGATTACAGTCCTGGGTAGGTGTGCAGACATACGAAAAAGGCGTGCATATAAGTGGGTGTTTACATCCATTCATTCACACATTTCATAAAAGCGCTGCTGTGAGGCAGACACACACACACACACACACACACACACACATATAGGTACACAAACACACTCATGAGCGGTTTCTTCTAATTTCCGTTTTAAAACCACACTCCCTTCTCCACACCTGCACTGCTAACTTACAATAACACAAGACAAGTGCGCATCATTTTAAAGCAGCTTCACTCATCAGGACAACTGCAACGTTTCTGCATGTCTGATTAAGGACAAATGAAGTCATTACACAAAGGACCCGTTCTGCCTGTTCACATGTGGGACTTGCGCATTTTGTATAATAAACGATGGAAAGCGGCTCTGAACGAGTAGCGCTGTGTTTGCGTGTGGCTTTGTGCATCTGATGACACTCATCTATTTTTAACCCGCTCTCTTAAGGTTTCGATGAGAAGCTCAGGCACAGTCCTGCTTCCAGGCATTGCCTGCATCAATAATGCAGCCATTTGTCTTTTAGCCCCTCCACACAAACACATACGGCTGGAGCATCTCCACAGGTAAGCCACCGCTGGAGACTCTTCAGTGTGCACCCATCGGCTGGCCTTCACATTACTGACATTGTGGGTGTATGTCATATACAGATGAGCCACTAACCAAATCACGGAACGCTTTGATATTGTAAATCGCTGCAATATGGATCATTATTCTGAGCTGGTTCAAGGTCAGAGCTCAAAACACACTTCAGACTGTCACGACTGGCCCCTCCCAGTCTCCCCCATGTGCTTTTTGTTCATCTTCCATATGCATTTGTTTTGGTTATCAGTCCTGCCCCCTTGTTTTCTTGACTCCGCCCCTGATTCGTTTCACCTGTTTCCCACTTGTCCCTCATCATGCTTGTGATTATTTAAGCCCTGTGTTTGCCCCTAGTTTTCGTTGGTCGCTGTTTGTTTGTGCTGTTTGTATTGGATGTGTTGTTTGATAAGCACGGTTTGAATTGGGTTTTTTTGGTGTTTCTTCCGGCCTCCGTTGTTTGTTTGATCCTGTTTCATTTTGGCGCCATGTCTGTCCCTCCTGTTTTACGTATTGGCTCTATGACCCTGGACTGTCTTGACCCTGATTTTGGATTTGCCCATAATAAATCTCGCTTGTCTCCGCACATGCGTCTGCCTCAACATCGCTCCCCATCGTTACACAGTCTTTTCACTGACTCTGACCTTCGAGTGACCCTACACCCTACAAATGACTGAACATTCCAAATCAACTAAGTCACTACTGACAAACTTTGATCAGCACTGGACAAATGTTCAGATTAGGCCCGTCACCAAGACCATCAAGGGCCTGTCACATGGAGAAGGATTTATGGCTCAGCCATCTTATTTTAGGCCTAGTTCAATCTAACCCTGGATCTTCTGTCTCACGACGGCGGAGCATTTTTTACCTGGATAACTAACCACAGCAACTTGCACTGCAAAGCTGACCTGCTCCAGGGCTTCTGATCATAAACAGCTTTTGGAGCAAACAAGGCTGAGCTGTTGACCAGCTCATGGCTGATGGAGGTGAACCCTTCTGGTCACTTTTTTTTTGTGGTGGTAATCACAACAGAGTAAGTAAATTATAATACACAGATAATAAGAATATAAAGCAATTATTACAACAAAAACAACAATAGCTCTAACTTTTGCCTTGTTTCTATATGACCTTTAGTGGGCAGTGGTGAGTAAAGATTGCTTATTTAAACTTTGTCATCAGTCAGAAACGATGACGTATCTAGAGCTAGAAAGCAAGATAGCTAATCAGCCAATTTGTCCACTTTAGCCTTGTGCTATAATAGCTGCATACAATTAACAAAAAAGGACATTGTTAATCGCAATTATTTACGCAGCAAATAATAAGCTACAATTATAGGCTTGTGGCAGAGCTAGTTCAACTTTGAGTAACATTTAAAAGATTAAGAGACACTTTTAAACCCCACAAATGGGGACATTTAACCCATCTGTGAAATGAAACACCACATACACACTAGTGAGCACACACACTAGGGTACACTTGCCCGGAGCGGTGGGCAGCCCTATCCACGGCGCCTAGGGAGCAGTTGGGGGTTAGGTGTCTTGCCCAAGGACACCTCAGTCATGGACTGTCGGCGCTGGGGATCGAACTGGCGACCTTCCGGTCACAAGGCTGGTTCCCTAACCTCCAGCCCACGACTGCCCCAAACCGATATTAAATTGAAGCAGAACGTTTAGGCGTTGGTTTACTGTGCTAACATGTCTTTTTGTTAACTGTACTGTGTTTCTAACCCTCTACAAGAACATGTTTTTTTTCTCAATACTGCTAAATCTGGTAGACAAAGTCCAAACTGTCACATTCTAAAAGTTTATTTATTGAGAGAATATAAAATATCGGCATTGGCCCACAATTGCTATTTTAGTGCATCCCTAGTTCTTTGGTTAATTCAAGACACTCCAATTTTGGTGAAAAAAGGCCGATCATTAATCTCATCACACCAAGGAATGTGTTTTTAATAAACCGCAAGGCATTTCTCATTATTTAGCAATACAACCACAATACTGGTAAGTTGTTCATATCTTACAGCATTACTTGATAATATAACTTCTAGCATAATTACAGAGCATTTACCAGCCAGTCAAGCAGTGAGTGCATATGTATGTGCAAGAGAGACAGTAAGAGAGAGAGGAAGAGAGAGAGAGAGAGAGAAAGGCTGACAGGTGCGATGAGAAAGACTTTCCAGAGGCTTTAGAAACTTTTTCCTCCTGCCTCTGTCTGCACTGATACACATCACGCCATCATTCATCACGGGACACTATCCATGGTCATAAGGGAATGACTACTGCGCTTGGAGTTTGCCACCCATGACGTGTGACAGGGTGTGAAGAAGGCTGGCTAGAACAGCTCTAGGTCTGTCATGATACCAGAATTTTGGCTTTGATAACGATACGGAGTGCAGTATCACTAAAATGCTGGATTCTACATTCTTATTATTGCCATAGTATCGCTTCGCAGTATGGCACTATACTTGATATCAGTACTTGGCATCAGCTTTTATAAAGCAAGCCAGGTCTTATGCTTAAAAAGAAACAGGACATGGTTCTTAGGGGGCAAGTTAGCGCATCTGATTGACAAGTTAACACAAAAGAAACACTTGTCATAACAATAAAGAGATCTGAACTAGGTCTGTCACAATTATTACATGCCTAATCACCATTATTTGAGATGATCACTGCTGACTGCAGTCATTTTTGCTGTCGTTATTTTTCACAGTCATACT
Organism: Pygocentrus nattereri; assembly: GCF_015220715.1. Classification (NCBI taxonomy): domain Eukaryota; kingdom Metazoa; phylum Chordata; class Actinopteri; order Characiformes; family Serrasalmidae; genus Pygocentrus; species Pygocentrus nattereri. Next base: position 47,722,054 of record NC_051215.1, read on the forward strand.
ATGTGAAATGCACTAGGTGTGCTAAACGAGCTAAATGTGAATTGGGTGCACCGGGTTGAGGTGAACAGATGTAAATAAAAGAAAGCAGTCAATGCCTATGAGGCATCATCGCGACAAAAACATGTATTTGTTAGCTCTACAGCTAATTGTAATGTTTTTAGTATTGTATACTGGCAGGATGGGCCTTTTCGCTGGTACGTTCCCTTTTGTGAAGAACATGAAGTTCTGTTTAACAAAGCTGGCAAGTAAGGTGGCCGGTCAGCCAATTTCCCCGCTATTTTATTTGAAAAGTCTTTAATTGCAATTATTTCTATGTTTATAGTCAATTTAAATTTCACGATTGTGACAGCCCACCAGAAAACTCTTTTTCTGCAGGGCTGTCGTTGTCGGTCATTTTTGTGCCGAGTGTAGCGCAGCAGAGTCCTTTTCAGGTGTAGAGCGTGTCGCCCCAGAGACAACAATGAAAAGAAGTGCCCCATAGCTGCCCTTTATAATGTGTGGACACTTCATAACGAATGGACCAATAGAAATGTTTGGAATAAAATCTGTTCACATTAGCTTACGTTAATTAGGAATATTTCGCCTTCTCCTGAAAAATCCTTCGTTTTTTCTTGTTGTACTCCTTCATACAGAAGACAAGCAGACATTACATGAATAAGAGTCCTTGGGCAAGACTCTTAAGACTATATTCGCCTGCCCCTGTAACATGATTAAACTGTACGTTGTCAGTAAAAAGGACTGAATTGTTCGCCATAACGTAGTACTGACCAAAACAAACCAAACTAGGTGCCTACGTCCACTCTGCCTTTCCTTCTCTCTGTCTTTCCCTTAATCTTTCTGTCCTTACGCAGTCAGACTAATCACCTTCTGAAGGTTAATGACACTCAGTGAGAACAGAGGACAGACTATCATAATATCACAGTCTCACCCACTCAAAGGTTCACACCCTCTCACAAATGTCCACATCCCCTCCACAGAGGACGTTAAACACTCATGCGTGGATCAGCTGAGTGGACATATTGATATACTAAAGTCATCAGCCAATACTGGACCCTCGCTGAAGATCGGCTTGGACGATATTAGCCCGCTGTGTGCGTTATTGCCGCCTCCATATCAGCTCAGTCATTTCTGTTTTGGCAGAAATGTGTATTACAACTGAATAAGGCTGAGCTTCCCAGCAGCAGCGTGGCACAAAGATCACGATATCATGGGAGAGCGAGTGTCTAACAGTTAGCCTGAGCACTACAACATTTTTTGGCAAACCGGTCACAGATTAGCTGTCTATGAGCTCAAATTACGTTGTCATAAAATATGATTTTCTAAAGCTCTGCTAAAGGCTTGAGGGTTCCAAGCGGCCCTTTTCTGGCAAATTGATATGCAAGTGCTTGCTGGTGCTATTTTACACCTAAGTGTGTAACACTCAAGGACCCTTTTTAGTCAATTGTTCCTTTTTTCACTTGAAAATATAATTTGACCAGCTCTAATGACAGAACTCTTTAACTCCTACAGGGAGCCAATTGCACCTATCTGCTGAATGGCTCTTTAGCTACTCACTCACAGTTTCTTTTTGTTTAAGTTGCCCTAGACTAAGACCATGTTCACACTTGGCATTACTGTATGTCCTGGGCAAACAGTCCTAGGCACAGGTGCAAACAGAGACTAAGATCAGTCAAGCCACCTTCAGAAGTGGTCAGGAATTTATACGAACAGATATAACATTTGCAGTGTGAACGCTGAAGTATCCTGATGTGTAGGATCGCCTAATCGATCGCATCATGACAGCAGATGCAGTGACAATATCTGATCAGAAGTGGTCGCTGGAGACGCAGTCAAGACACTTGGAAATGCCAGGTCACTGTCTACTTGATCATATGACTCAACGATATTAATATGTTAATTTTTTTTAATATGGTGGTTATAAGGTGACAGGCACTGTGAATTGAACACAGTTCATTTTAATGTAGTAGCGTTAACGGTAAGGATGGCATGCCCACTCCAGGTAAGGGGAAAGGACCTGCCCCAGGTGGAGAAGTTTAAGCATCTCGGGGTTTTGTTCACGAGTGATGGGAAGAGGGATGGTGAGATCGGCCGCAGGCTGGGACAGTAATGCGGTCACTGTACTGGACTGTAGTGGTGAAGAGGGAGCTGAGCCATAAGGCGAAGGTCATGAGCTGTGGGTAAGAACGAGATCACGAATACAAGCGGCGGAAATGAGCTTTCTTTGCAGGGTGGCGGCTACGCTGTACTTGATAAGGTGAGGAGCTCGGCCATCAGGGAGGAGCTCGGAGTAGAGCCGCTACTCCTCCGCATTGAGAGGAGCCAGCTGAGGTGGTTCGGACGCCTCCCGGTGGGGGTGTACCAGGCACGGCCTACCGGGGTAAGACCCCAGGGTCGTTCTAGGACCCGCTGGAGGGATTATATCTCCAAGTTGGCCTGGGAGTGGCTTGGGATCCCCGGGAATGAGCTGGAGGAAGTTGCGCTGGGATTCTCTGCTCTCCCAACTGCTATCGCGACCCTGTCTGGACTAAACGGTTAACGATGATGATGATGATGACGACTGTTAACGGTTTCTACAGTCCTATTTAAAAAAAATAACCATCAACATAAAAAAAAAACTCTGCAAAGCTTTCAGTACTAGATAAAGCTGGTCAGCCTACTTTGAAGCTGAAGTTATCTTCTTATTCGCCAGCTGTTACTTTCTGGTGCTTGAGGAAAATTCATATAAGAAGCCAGTGAATAAGAACAAAGACACACTTCAGCTTTGTCTCCCTTGGATGGTTGAAGCTATTTGAGAAAACAAGCTCGAGTTGGAAGAAATCATCACCTCACTCACTTCTAGTTTGGGAACACTTTCGTTTCCCAGACAAGTGCATGATGGGTAACGAGTGGTGGTCTGGATGGTGACAATGTGCCAACACTGCACGAGTATCAAATACTGCCAATACCTCAACTAAGCTAACTCAGTTGTGAAGACATCACCCAAATATCTCACCTTGCTTTCACAATGGCAGTGGCTTTTCACCTCGTCAACCGAATCGCTGGTCGCTCATCGCCTGTGGGCGTTTCTAAACTTGAGATGACCTTTGGTTGCCATAGTTTCACAGATGACAAGTAAATGTCACGACAGCACTTCCTACTTTACTGGCTCGCTGCTACAGAGCTCATATAAAAACAATTTGACTCCTTCCCTCTCGGTTCTTACCACAAATCCTTTGCGTCCTGATAAAAAAACTGAAGAAATTGCTTGTCTATAAATATTATCTCTGTCAGTGTATGAGAAGAAAGCGGTGTATGGTCATTCTGACTGCTGATATGTATCGCATCATAACATAAAATGGTTATAAGTATATCGTAAAATGTTTGTATTTTCACAAGCCTAATGGACATCAAATGTAAACAGGGTGTAAGACAGGCATCCTTATATTTAAATAGGTCAGTATTTTGAGCCTGTTTTACACTGTTCATCTGCTATTACACAACCCTCTTTCCAAAAATGTTGAGATGTAAATAAAAACAGAATTCAATGACGTGTAAATCATTTAAACCCTATATTTAACTGAAAACAGTACAAACACAGCATATCAAAAGTTAAAACTGAGAATTTTTTTTTTTTAATATATGCCCATTTGAATTTGATCCTGGCAACGTGTTTCAAAGAAGTTGTGATTGGGCAACAAAAGACTGGAAAAGTTGAATAATGCTAAAAAAAAAACACCTGCTGGAACATCTTACAGCTCATTAGGTTAATTTACACCAGGTCAATAACGTTTGGGTGAAACAGAGCATCTCAGAGACGCTGAGTAATATCATTAAAAGATTCAGAAAATCTGGAGAAATCTCAGGATGCTAGGAACAAGGCCAAAAACGAATATTGGGCACTCAAATGGCACTTTACTAAAACAAACTGTAGTAGAAATCGCAAAAAGACTGAGGCAAATGGAAAAGTGTCCTGTGGTCTGAGAATTCAAAATTTGAAATTCTTCTTGGAAACCATGGATGCTGCATCCAACAGGCTAAAGAGGAGGACTCTGAACTGCTGAGCAGCTGAAAACCTACATCAGGCAAGAATAGAAAACATTTCACTTTCAAAACCACAGCAAATGGTCTCCTCAGTTCCCAAATGCTTACAGAGTGTTGTCATGATGGTAAACATGCCCCCCGTCCGAACCTTTCTGAAACACGTTGCTGTCTTATAAGTATAAATTGGCATATATTTTTCATAAAACAACATTTTCAGTTTCATTATTTGATATTCTCTCTCTAAAGCATGGTTGGATAGTGTAGTGGGTAACACCTCTGCCTTCTACGCTGTAGACTGGGGTTCAATGCCCCACCTGGGTAACCACCCTACACTAAACCAATAAGAGTCCTTGGGCAAGACTCCTAACACCACCTTCGCCCTACTTGTGTAAAATGATCAAATTGTAAGTCGTTCTGGATAAGAGTGTCAGCCAAATGCCGTAAAATGTAAAGCATTTTCATATTTATTTTGAAAATCATTGCAGTCTGTTTTCAGTTACATTTTACACAGCATCCCAATTTTTAAGGCAACAGGGTTGTACCTATTAAAATGTTAGCTGTTAAACACACTGTTCTTTCTAGTGGAAGATCTGTTGATTTACACTAACTAATTTATAAGTATTTACCCTGCGACCACTAATAAACTTACTAAAAACATTCGTTCATTTTCTGGTTACTAGAAAAAGACTAGGTCTTCTTCAGAAAGCTCGGTTTGTACATGGTTGGTTATCTATGTCCAACATTTCAGCAAAAATGACTAATTAATCACTCTTTCACTGCCAGTGTACGTCACTGAAGCAGATGCATATCTTTAAAAGAGTTGAAAGAGGCACCAAACAGAGTCATTTTAGCCCTGGATGTAATTTTACAAATCTTTGGTATGTTAAATCCTGGAACTAAGTAACGTGTGTGCTCCTGTTGCTCAGTTCATATACTGCATCAGCACTTCCGAAACAACAGGACTGGGTTCTCAGTGTTACGTCAGGCACGTCAAACTGCTGAGAAACAGCGAAAGTGGACCAGACAGATACGTTTTCTGAGGCTAGACTTTATAAGATCCCTCCCCCAGTTTACTCTCACATATCTAAGATCAGGCACATTACAAGTGAGAACCTCAACAACCACCAGAGGTGGCAGAAGCACACAAACACCTTACTTAAGTAAAAGTACTAATAATCTAACAAATACTTAATAGTTAAAGCATGACTTCGATTTTTTACTAAAGTAGAAGTATAAACGTGCAGCTCATGAATGTCCTTAAGGTTAAAAGTGAAAGTATTTCTTTAAAGATCATCTGTAATTCAGTGTTTTAAACAGGATATCTTTTTATTAGAGGTACATCAAAGTGCCGAAAATGTTTACTGTCTGTTTGTCTTATCTGTCATGTCTTGATGCACTAAACTAATGTCTGTCCGGGCGTCTGAATGTAACCACTACGTCATTTAAGACGGAGCAGAAAGTGAAGCTAACCACAGCTTCATCTAGTCTATATCCATATACGATATATATACGAGTCTCCGTTCCAGTCAATAAACCGAGGCTGTATCGCTGAAGACGCGGCCGCTGGTTCAACCCCTAAACTGCTACACATGCACACTTGGATGTAAGGTTTACAGTTTGAGTGTTCTTATGCTGCGAGTTTAATCATTAGCTCACAGTAACTGGCCCAAAACACTACTGACCCATCGGGAATTCTCCTGATTCTCCCCATAACCCACTCCAGAACTGAGTAAGCCCATGGATGCAGTTTTTCAGATGCATCGTCTGCATTAGGCTTGTACACACTTTCTACAGATTCTATATCCCCCCTGTTAATCTTCTATTATTATTATCTATTTGTGCTGCTGGGTGCCTGAATACAACACTAAAAATACATAAATAAATAGCCAAATAAAATAAAAAGACTGTTACAGTTAAGGTAACGAGCCCGTTTAGAAAATGTAGTGAGCACAAAATACACACTTTTATTTTGAAACGCAGTGAGTAAAAATAAAAAGTGTTAAGTGACAAAGATACGTAAGAAATTACTTAAACATAGTAACAAAGTACTCGTACTAAAAACACGCGTGGGAAGTACACTCACCAGCCACTTTATTAGGTACCCCTTTTCAGTTGCTTGTTCACACAAATAGCTAATCAGCCAATCACACGGCTGCAACTAAATGCATTTAGGCCTGTAGAGGTGGTCAAGACAACTTGCTGAAGTGCAGACCGAGCATCAGAACGGGGAAGAAAGGGGATTTAAGGGACTTTGAACGTGGCGTGGTCGTTGGTGCCAGACGGGCTGGTCTGAGTATTTCAGAAACTGCTGATCTGCTGGGATTTTCACACACAACCATCTCTAGGGTTTACAGAGAACGGTCCGAAAAAGAGGAAATATCCAGTGAGCGGTCAGTTGTGTGGACGAAAACGCCTTGTTGATGTGAGAGGTCAGAGGAGAATGGGCAGACTGGTTCCAGATGATAGAAAGGCAACAGGAACTCAAATCACCAACCAGAATCTCTGAGGAACGTTTCCAACACCTTGTTGAAAGTCTGCCACGAAGAATTAAGACAGCTCTGAAGGCAAAAGGGGGTCCAGCCTTTTACTAGCAAGTAATAAAGCGGCCGGTGAGCGTATACCGTTCTAAAAGTGAACATTGATATGTCACTGTCCCACGATATGGGATATCTACTGTGGATACCATGATTAGCCCAAAAATAAACAGCTGTGCCCCCATGAAAAATTAAACATGCATAGCTTAAACTCCACAACGTGCAATTCAAATATAGAGACATCTACTCACATTGCTGGTTTGTTTTCTGCAAATGCTAATAGACTTTTTTTAATTGTGATATTACATCGATTCTGTCCAGTTAGTGGGAAACGTGAAAAACAAAAAGGGAGAGTAACTAGTGATGAGTAATGAAAAACATGATTGATTAAACTGCCAGCTCTTAGAGCTGAAGCACTGACACACACACACACACACACACACACTTTGTCCTACATTCCAGTCCAGCTCGTACACTCACACACAGACAGGGCAAGATGCTGACTACTATGAGGCAACACAGAGTTTCTACTTTCTCTGGTGAAAGTGTGAAAACGTAACAAATAGGAAGTAATAATGGTAGCGCTGGGTGATCTATACATTTGAGTTCATATCGCCCACCCCTACTTCACAGTGAGGGGAAACCGGCAGTAAAAAGAGAGGAGGAGGACAGAAAGCACAAAAGGAGGCAGAAGAGCTGGTAAACAAGACAAAGAAAAGCAGCAGTGAGCAGCAGCGTGTTACATGAGCAACATCTCGTACCCTGTATCCATCTGTCCATTGCCGGGCAACATCCAAATAAATCCAGCTAAATGACATCCTCTTGAGACGTCCCTTCAAAACCCCTGAATAACAGAGTCTGGAGACTGACCATCGCGCCATAGAGTTTGAGGCGTTTTATGAGATGTTAAGAGCTGTTTTCTGTGTCACTTGGTCATATCAGTAAAGAACCACTTCATTTGAATCACTGTACAAAAGTAAATCCTTACTAAAAAACCAGATTCAACACGGCTACAAGTAAGGAGACTTTTATTCTAGAAAATCCTTTGGTATGAAAGGCAGAACGCAGAACGTTGTTGGTGATGGAAGGCCTCAGATATATGGAGCGAAGAAGGCTTTCAAGCACAAATGGCCACAACTCATAACAAATCTCAACTTTTTAAAATACAATCAGCTTCAACTCAAGGCACAAGGAAATTTCATGTATCCAGAAAGTGCTGCTCTTCGCCCATTGAGTGTTTGTATCCAAGGAAAATAGTAAAAAGCAGCAGAGGGATGAAGCCAATGCCTTCCATTTAGCAAACATCTACACAAAAATGTATGAAACTGGGGCGATCCATGGTTCAGATGGGGCCCACCCCCCAAAACGAGCCCTGCATCAGTCCTGGGTGCGGACTCACGTATTCTGGAAAAGTCTGAAAGTGCCATAAAGCTTCAGCCATAGCGGCCGACTACTTCAGCTGAATGAGCTATTGGGCTAAACAGAATACTTGCTGTCCAAACTACGTGCCAGCCAACCTTTTCGATTTGTTTTGCCTCCTTCTGCTACACAGCTTTTAGTGCATGTAGTGGTTTGTTCTGCCCATCAGGCTGAAGATGTTTACGTAACAAAGGCTCGTTGTTTTAAACCACATTGAACCTGATGCCACTGTGACCTACGGGAGAAGGGCACTGCAGCACTGACGGTGTCTCCCTGGCAAAATTATCACAGGTAAAGTTGGAAAATAAGGTTTTCATCCACTTGCCATGTTAGTGCTGTCAGTCCTAATTTAATCAGTTTTGTTCGTGTTTTTTTCCTCAGCCTGAAATTTCTTAAATCTCAAGTCCAAATCGAGTCATGAGTCAGTAAATGTGGCTTGAGTGCCCATCTCTGGTTAGTAAAAAAGCTTAATAGTAAATGTCAGTGCCCAACAAAAAGCTCACTGTTACAAGATAATTGTTAGATTGGAAAACTTTAATTAACTGGAAATCTGCCCAAGAATAATGAGAGACTTCATTGACGTGTCTAAATGTTTGCCGAGACAAGACGTGAACAACTGAAAAATGAATAAATCATCAGAATTACCGTTGCGTTGTAATGATTTTAAGTCCTTAACCCTATGGCTCATTTAGATTAATAACATGGAGATGTACACTCACCTGCCACTTTAATAGGTCCACTGTTCAGTTGCTTGTTAACACAAATAGCTAATCGGCCAATCACACGGCTGCAGCTCACTGCATTTAGGCATGTAGAGGTGGTCAAGACGACCTGCGGAAGTGCAGGCCGAGCATCAGAACGGGGAAGAAAGGGGATTTAAGGGACTTTGAACATGGCGTGGTTGTTGGTGCCAGACGGGCTGGTCTGAGTATTTCAGAAACTGCTGATCTGCTGGGATTTTCACACACAACCATCTCTAGGGTTTACAGAGAACGGTCCGAAAAAGAGGAAACATCCAGTGAGCGGTCAGTTGTGTGGACGAAAATGCCTTGTTGATGTGAGAGGTCAGAGGAGAATGGGCAGACTGGTTCCAGATGATAGAAAGACAGCAGGAACTCAAATAACCAACCAAAATCTCTGAGGAACGTTTCCAACACCTTGTTGAAAGTCTGCCACGAAGAATTAAGACAGTTCTGAAGGCAAAAGGGGGTCCAACCTTTTACTAGCAAGGGGTACCTAATAAAGTGGCTGGTGAGTGTAGATCGCAAACGATATTACGACCAAAAAGGTTGCTAATCATGAGCTTAGAGTCAGATGTATTTTTTTCAGATTGCCCCAGCTGACCCACATTGTACTGGTGTACGTTTAAGAGAACGAAGCGATCCAAACTAAACAAGCTATGATAGATTTATTAGACCGTCTAACATAGAATATACTACTTAGCACGGCTTCACTGTCCTTATTCCTGACTTACACATCAGCAGTACTTTTTTCTGGGGGGAGGATTTTTACCCAATCTTCTCCCCTATTTCTGCCCTCATGTCCAGGTCCACTCTCTATCTGGCTCTCCCACAGTCACATGATGCTGCAAAGCTGGAAAGATGAGAGCTCTCCTAGCACGTGCTTCCTCTAAGACTTCCTCTAGCCACCACGCTTCTTCAACCTGCTGCTAAAGCAATGCCACTGGACAGCTGAACACATTTGGAGGAGACAACTATCTGCCAATTCTGTTATGCTAACTAACAGACACCCATTCTGGCAAGTATTGTGCTGAGTGAAGAGGCGAGGAAGGACCCACTTCCCACCAAAAGAATAATAATGCTTAACTTGACCGATACTGCCCACAACTAAGTATCTATTTGTCCAAGCTATTATTATTGCCGTCAACTCATTGTGAAATTTTCACACAATGTAAAGGGCGGTTGCTGTGTTTAAATAATGCAGAAAAATAAAAAAGACTCTTATGTGATGATATGATTGTGCTCAATCCCTTAAAAGACCAAAGCAGCCGGGCTCAATGTTTTATTACACACTTCTACATCCTAAGAACAGCTCAGCCAGGTTGCACTGAAGTCCCTGTAGCTACTGAATAATAAGCCTTAGTATGTAATAAGCCTGGGAATTTTCAGAGGTGAAATAGTATATATGAGATTCCCGCCTCTTCCCTTCATCACCTGCTTCCTCGTTGCCTCTCCCATTGAGAGGCAGCGTGGCAATATGCAGAAAACGCATATGGAGTCCATCAGCTGACCTGAGATGATTCTCAGAATACAAGGCATTGAGAGTTTTGCTTTGTAAGCTTTGACCAGCTGGTCCTGGGTCTGTTGTTAAGGGCAAGAAAGTAGGGCACATTACCTAGTGGGCATCTACTTAAACAAATGCTTACTTTAATGAATGAGTGTCTGACACAAGGAAGTATGCAATCTCTCTTCTCTTTCTTTCTCTCTCTTTCAGAAAAAGGAGAAAAGGGGAAAGAAAAAATTCTTTGTGTTGGTGCCTCTAATTGTGCGTTTTGTGCAGAAACTGACACACAGGGGCAGCTTCCTCTTTAGAGACTTACAGTAGGGAAAGGTTAGTTTCAGAGCTGTGTATTCTGTCTATACTGCTTCATTCATACACTGCGTTTTGTACCAGTAAGTCTAACAGGACCAGAAATTTACATTTACAGCATTTGGCCGACAGTCTTACCCAGAGAGACTTACAATTTGGCTTTTTTACACAGGTAGGCCAAGGCGGTGTTAGGAGTATTGCCCAAGGACTCTTATTGGTGTAGTGTAGGGTGCTTGGGGATTGAACCCCAGTCTCCAGCGTAGAAGGTAGAGGTGTTACCCACTACACTAACCAACCACAGAGATGTAAGCACCTGCTGTACAGTGCCATGTGTATCTCAAGGCTATGTAAAAAGGTTTTTCTGTGAACTGCTTGATAACTGCCTCCCTCAGGTCTGAAGTGTGAGCAGCTGAAAAATGGAAGTGAAAGCTGAGGAGCAATGTGTGTGTTTGGGCCTCTCTGTTTCTTATGCAGTGGTCAGTGAGTTTCTTTCACTTTTTGAATGAATTCTACACACATTTTAAAAATGTTTTTAAATAATAAAATAAAATGGTAAACTGTACTTTCTGTTGTTAGTTATTTAAAGTACAAATAAATATGAAAACAGCTCTTATTGAAAAAAGCTATTATTGGTCAGTTACTACCAAGTTTATTTGTTAAGACATTTTCCTCATTACTGACCCATACACCCAATACAGGGGAGAGTGGGGCACAAACTAACATGGGGTAAAACGTAACCCCACTTTTTTACGCACGTATGCAGGTACATGGTGGTCGTATTTCCAAAACAACGAATTTTGACAGCAATTATAACGACATTTCTCCAGATTCCCCATTTAGACTGTTAGACAAGTCACAGAATTTACACCTACACTGTTTAATCAGCCTCTTGGTGGTCGTAATGAAGTAAAGTTTTGAAGTATGTAAACAACCCACAGTGACAGCGGTCAGCCCATGCAGCCACATTACTGTGGTGTAGTATCACACAAGCAGCCAGGGCAGGCAGCCGCGCAGCTGCAGTGTTACAACCTCCACTTGACTACGGTTACTTTTACCAGCGTTATAACTAAGTTTCTCAAAGTGAATGACAGAGTCAGTCCATGTGCCAATATATAAAATCAAAATGATTCATCAACACAGATGAACACTCACCAGCCACTTTATTAGGTACCCCTGTTCAGTTGCTTGTTAACGCAAATAGCTAATCAGCCAATCACACGGCTGCAGCTCACTGCATTTAGGCATGTAGAGGTGGTCAAGACAACCTGCTGAAGTGCAGACCGAGCATCAGAACGGGGAAGAAAGGGGATTTAAGGGACTTTGAACGTGGCGTGGTTGTTGGTGCCAGACGGGCTGGTCTGAGTATTTCAGAAACTGCTGATCTGCTGGGATTTTCACACACAACCATCTCTAGGGTTTACAGAGGACGGTCCGAAAAAGAGGAAATATCCAGTTAGCGGTCAGTTGTGTGGACGAAAATGCCTTGTTGATGTGAGAGGTCAGAGGAGAATGGCCAGACTGGTTCCAGATGATAGAAAGGCAGCAGGAACTCAAATAACCAACCAGAATCTCTGAGGAACGTTTCCAACACCTTGTTGAAAGTCTGCCACGAAGAATTAAGACAGTTCTGAAGGCAAAAGGGGGTCCAGCCCTTTACTAGCACTGTACCTAATAAAGTGGCTGGTGAGTGTAGATGTCCTTTAAACAAAGGCAATTTCGTTTTACTGTGTTGACATTCTCAGTCTCACACAGGCTCTTCTGACCCGTCACATCAATTCTGACTAGTTCAAAAAGCTAAATTTACCAGACTTTTAGATACTGCTACAAGTTGGTTTCATTTGTTTTTCATTGTTTGCGTATATGCTCTGATATTTCCCCACTGGCCCAGGAGTTTGCTATCGTAATCACTGAGATAGCAACCGAGAGTGACTATCCCCTTGGCTCATAGGCTGCCTGGGCTGGCTGCTAGAGCAACGCTACACCACAGCTACGAGGCTGCCTGGACCGGCAGTTTGAGCGACGCTACACTGCAGCTACGTGGCTGCCTGGACTGCCTGCTTGCGCCACACCACAGCTACAAGGCTGGACTGGCCACTCGACTGGCCTGACAAGATGAGTACATGGCCACCTGGGCTGGCCATTCGCTTGGTGCTACATCGCAGCTACAGCCAACCAACGTTACAGTGCAGCGATAAGGATGCCTGAATTGATGGAGTTTGGCTACATGAATGACCCCACAGCTACAAACCTTCTTGGGCTGGTCTCTGAGGCAGGCATCCAGCCCAGGAGAGCCTACAACATAGTTGCGAGGCCCCCCAGGCAGAGAGGGACCATGTTTAAAAACTTTTTCCATGCCAGCTGAGTGACTCTATATTGTGGTCTGGGGAGTTTTCCTCCCACCAGCTAAGCAACTGTGTGTATGTGTATGCATGTGTGTTGTTTTCTTTATTGTTTATCATGCATTTTATTACATTTGTAATATGATTTGGTTTGATAAAGGTGCTATATAAATTCAGCATATTAATTGTATTATTATTATTATTATTATTATTATTGCCCCTTAGTATGCTACCATTAACTCCTCCACCTATTGGGGAGGGGGGTCCACTCCAAGTGTTTCCAGCTAAATTATTTACATAGGTTAAGTGCTCTGCTTTATTTGTAGCAGAGACACATGAAGGCAGCTTGTATAAAATATGCTATGAAATCAATTTACCATGATTTAGAAAAAAACTGAATGTGTTAGTTTGTGCTCTTTTCTGCAATGTGGGCTCTTATGGTTGCATTCATTTTAGTGTTCTACAGTGTTAGTGTGTAGCCAGGGCTCAGAGATGTTCAATCTTTATGTGACTGCTCTGCCTAAACAAGGTAAAATAAAGTGAAAAGTGGTGGAAAGTAAAAAGAAAAGTAAGCAAAAATAAAAAAAGAGAAGCCAAGGCCTCAAACGAAGCAGGGACAAAAACCAGAGAAACTGCTAATCTTTCAGTTTCTTCTCCCACATTTGCGAAATAAACAACTCCCAAGTTAAATAAATGGCTGTGGATTCTATGACCACCGAACACCGACACACATACACACCAAACAAAAACACGGCATACACAGCGGTAGCTGTGCTGTCGGAGTCTCTGACGTCACACTGCTCGTGTGACGCTGCCAACTCACGAGTTAAATTTAGATCCTGGGCACTGGTCCCAGACACTGCAAAACAATGTGATACCACGAGTACTGCTTTAGTTGGAACGAGTGCACGCAGACACACACACACACACACTCCAGCCCTGCACCAGGCCTCAACAATTGCTGAATACACACCCAACTACGTGAGCATGCATGCAGACACAAACACACACACGCAGATGTTTCAAGAACTCAGAACTCCAGCTAGACTTTTACAATAGCTGATCAACAAGCAGATCTACGAAGCTGATTCAGAGACAGATAGTGCCATTTGACAAGAATCAGGGCTCAACTAAGACTTCAGATCCAACAACAGCTGATTAGCAGCTCTCACTTAATGTTTAGGAGTTATTTTATAGGAAAAGTAGGAATAAAAGTATATAATAACCCTTCTAATGAGGCAAGAACTTTAAACTGCAGGTTTTCCATTAGGGATGAATGCACTGATCCAATACCTAAACTCTGGAGTCCATATATTTTTCTATACACCTCACATAAAGTGCTGCTATGACTCAAGAGTTCATCTAAAATATGATATATCTTCTTAAGCCTTTGGTATTTTAGGAGAATAAGCCATACCGAACAAGTATTTCATGTTCAGCCAGTGTAGCTGGGTCACTATGGACATTTTCACTATCATACTAAAATTATTAGACACACAATTAAGAAGCAGTTGACAGTGAATCAGTCACATCCCACCAATACTGAGTTCCTTATTCTGTTATTATGCAGTAACTGCAATAAACATAACGCCTATAAAACGGAGAGATTTGAATAGTTGTGGCAAAAAGGTACTGAAGTGTGTCCTTTAAGAGTTTTAACCGAAGAAGCCAGCTCAGCTCCTCTAATACAGGCCTCTGGAATCAGCAGACGTAGTGCTGTCAATACGTCACGCACAGTAGCAAACAGCTACATCGATCTTGCTTTCTTCTTAGTCATTTACCATAAATCTCACTGTGACACACTCTCACACGAAGTCATGCAGTGTAGGCATCAACACTTCGCTTATACTCACTGACTCACCAGCATGCACTGGGACTGGACAAACTAACCACATAAAAAACTGACTTCACCTTTGAAGTAACTCAATGCGAATTACACAGGCTGCTAATTATGTGTAAGTGTACACTTTGAAAAGATTTTTCAAAGCAATATGAGGCCAAGAGGCCAAAAAAAAAGGTTGAGCAGTTTGCACAGTTAGGGCAAGTGCGTCGGTCACAAAGTCTGCCTGACTTTTTTTTACGGGAAACTGTTTCTTACAATGTACTAACATACCTGCACAAACTGTATCAGTGGCAGCAAAAATGGCAAGCTTTCCTACAGGGACAGCCGGGGCACCGGAGTGAG
This sequence comes from Pygocentrus nattereri, assembly GCF_015220715.1. NCBI lineage: Eukaryota > Metazoa > Chordata > Actinopteri > Characiformes > Serrasalmidae > Pygocentrus > Pygocentrus nattereri. Next base: position 47,737,101 of record NC_051215.1, read on the forward strand.
CAAAACACCACAACACTACGACCAAAAGAATTACCACATAACTGAATCTTCACCTCTGCGACCCAGACTCAGTGAAAAAATACAGACTGTGAGCTTCACAAAGCTCAAACTGAATTCACAGCAGGGCTGTAATTCTGAAACCACTTGCAGCCAAGGCCAGAGTACAAAGAGGTGAAAGATGCATTGGGTGGGGGGGGTGTGGGGGTGGGGGGATTGGGTGGGGGGCTGGGGGTTGGGCACCAACATGTGTGTTTAACTTTTTCCTTCGCTTTTACCTTTGGAGAACGTCTTCCACACACAGTATCTGTTTCCAGCTGTTAAACATGGTACTGGATCCATAACTATATGCGCAGTTGTCTTGTGGGGGTCAACAAGGTTGGTCAACTTCTCTGCATAGCTGTGCAATGCCAAGGAATACAAGGCCGTTTTACAGCACCAGTGCAAATACTGTGCCCCCCCATCATGTTTCCATATTCAAAGATGATCATGACCCCCTAGACACATACACCCAACTCCCAAATTCAAAGAGTGCTTTCAAGAGCACCAAGTCAAACGCCTTCCACGGCCTTCCCCATCTAAACATCATTAGACCTTCATGGCAAGCTCTGGAGCGCAGGGTGCAAGGCAGATTTCCGCTTCCTTCACCTCTCAAAGAACTGAAGACTTTTGTTCTTGAAGAATGGCCCAATATCCCATTACACTCGGTTCAGGACTTGTATGACAGCATTCAAAGAGTGATACAAGTTCTTCTGAAGGAACCTGGTAGCCCTGTACTTCACTAGCTGCTCTGAAGGAGGTGTTTCTGCTATTTTGTTCACCCCTTCTTCTGTAAACAAAAACAGTTTTGTACCCAAGAAATCAGCGAAAAATGGACAATCCAGCGCCTGGCACACACGCAGGCCACAAGGTGCTACAGTGAGTATCTGAAGGTTCTCTGACAACAAGAACGTGAACATTATGAAATGCTCCAGAGAAACTGGAGCCCCCAGAGTCTGCTTATGAGAAACAGCATCACCAGCATGTGGCGGCTCTCTCGTGAGGTTAGTGCTTAACGTGGACAGACGAGTTAAAAAGAGCTAGGACTATGAGATGCTGAGCACAGGTCACGTTTAGGGTAACTCCACGAATCAGACAGCCGATTATTTCTTCAGCCTAACGCTGCTGTCGGAAGAAAACCTTGCATTCTCCATTTTTGACGGTTTTTCAGTTTTGGACAGAATTTGAAAACGCCTGTGCCCCTTCACACCGTCTGTGAATTTCGTGATGAACGGAGCAAAAGAAACGGCCCAAAATGACTTGGAAAGACGTCTGGTTCCATTGACTTACATTCAAAGCAAAGCAGGTTTTTTCCTTCTCCTGTAAAGTGACCGTTTTTGGAGATACGAGGTTCTCTTCCGACAACAGCGATAAATCTGAGCTGGGCGACTGACCGTGGATGGACAGGTCATTTTAACAGTATCATAGTTAACGCTGGCACCAAGATGAAGACGCAAAAGCGGGTGAAGCAGGCATTCTTCATCGGTGTACCATCGCCTCCTGAAAGAAGGTGAGGAGACTGGTCAACAAGGGTCTGGGATTTTTCTCTTTCTTTCTCTGGATGGATTCTGTGACGTTTTGCTGCAGCTTAAGACCCTTTAACCGACTTGATACAGCCACCTAGCTGCCGTGCTGAGGCTTGAGAGAGGAAAAACCCAACTGAGGGGGGCTGCTGTCTCTTTAAGCCGCGATCCCTTCGATTTGAAGCATTTGTCGGCCACCAGTTAATGGCCGGGCTCGGTGTAAAGTCCACATTGCTCAGAGGGGGGTCCCCCTCCTGCTCGCATCGCCATCGTCCGTCGCCTTCAGACTTCAGAGAGGCTGTGCGAAAGCGACGCGACGCACCGACCACCCACCGACACAAAAGGCGAGTTTTACGCACGGAGGCAGAGACGGAGGCAGAGACGAAGGCAGAGACTTCGACGCACCTAAAGTGCCTCACTTTCAGTCATAATGACCGGCTTGGGTAGTTTTACCCCTCACATCACCTCCACCTGCCTGTACTCGGGCTTGTGTCCATCCTAAACGGCGGCGCGCTGGCAGGGACGGCAGCGCCACATAGTTCCCTGAGGGGGAAATGAAGCCACGCTGGTGTGTCGCTGTTCCTCATTTCTCCACCGAACGTTTTCCTTAAAACCACAAGACATTCGTGATAGCGGCGCAGTAATGAAACTGAGCTGAGCAGTAAAGCGCCAGGCTCACGACCCCGCGGTAAACACCTGGACTGGGCTCAGGTAGGGTCACGTCACCACACAGAAGCAGAAACGCCCGTAGAGGGTGGCTCCGAACAGCTCGCCGGTGGGGGCTGGAAATGTTCACCGGGACGCGCTGAACGAGTTTGTAGAGAGCGGCCGGGCGACTTCGCAGTCGGTGTAACTTTTGAAAAAGCTGAGGGCCTGAAAACCGCGGACTAACTAACCTGACTAACTACCAAACACCAGCGCCCGGCCGCTGCGCCCACGGCGCCCACTGCACTCACCGGCCCTGCCGGGGTCGAGGCTCGCCGCTTAAACAGGGTAAGAGGTGAAGCAGCGGACCGCGCTCGAAGCGAAACGGCCCCCTCAGCGCGCAGCCAGCGCCGCTTTCGAAAGTGTAAAAAAACCCCACAGCGGCGCGTCAGTGAGAAAAGTTTCTGTTCGCACCTGACAGTCAAACCGCGCTGCTGCTGCTGCTGCAGCTGCACGGCGGCGTAAAACACGCCGAAACCAAGAAACCAAGCCTCCTCTTCTAGAGGAGAGAATACAGTGGAGTGTGTTGGATCCACAGTCGCGGTGTGAACTCACCGCTATCAGTGTGCTGCTCCGCTGCTCGGCTGCAGCGGCGGCGGCCGGGTCCGGCTCCTGCTGCTGCTGCTTGCCCTGCTTGCTGCCGCCGCTGGCCGCCTTCTTCGCCCTCTGCTCCAGGCTGCGCTGGTAAAGCGCCGCGGTCTCCCGGCGCTCGATCTCCAGCTGCTCGGCGTGGGCTTGCTGGTAGCGGGTCTCGCAGGTGACGTGGTGACGCCGGCAGCCCTCGATCCTCTGCCGGAGCCTCTCCACCACGGTGCTGTGCTTGGGGACGCCGGTGCTGCCGCTGTTGTTACCGGCGCTGCCGCTGTTAGCACCGCCGCCGCCGCTGCTGCTAGCGCCGATAGCAGCGTTCAGGTTGACGGCGCTGTTAATGCAAAGGCTGCCGCCGCCGTTGGCGGTAGCGGGGCTGGCGAAATCTCCCATCATCTGTGCGTGGCTGCACCGCGCAGCGTTTCGTTTCGGGAAGAACTTTTAGTTTTTTTTATTATTATTATTTGGTCTAAAGCTTGTTTTACTCACTCCCTCTCTCCCCTCTCTCCCCTCTCCAAAATCGGCTCAGTTTGGCCGGGGATCGGGGGGGAGGGAGGGAGAGAGCCGGAGAGAAAGAGCCGGGACTTGGAGAGCGGATCTTCCGGAGCGCTCACGCAGCTGAACGGGGCAATACCGCCGTGTCCGCCATCCGCGAATCGCTCCGATACAGAAAGTAACGTTAGAGGACCAGGGGTCAGTCCACCGTCTTTCTGCCCCCCCACCCCGCACCCCTCCAACCCTCCCACCCCCACCCCCCCTCGCTCGCTCGCCGGAAGGCTACACTCTCACCCCTAACGCGTGAGACATCCGGAGGTTACTCTCGACCACCACCATCACCATCATCATCATCTTCATCATCACCACCGCCGCCCCGCACCGCCTCTCGCCTGCTTGCCTTGTCCTCGTCGAGAGGCGAGAAAAAAGTTTCGCCGTCTGCGGCGAACGCGCTCCAGAGTAGTTTCGTGAACTTGCATGTCATTAGTTTTTCAGTTTGACTTCGTGGTGTGTCGAAAATGCTGAACACGCTGGAAAACGCTCCACGCTTTGAACCAAGCCGTGCACTTTTTCAGACAAGAAAAGAAAAGCGAAAAAAAGTCCCCAGACTTGCCACCATCACAATAATCAAGCGCTCCCCTCCTCCATGGCAGCGGAGTGATATCAGGACAACAAGCCGAGAGCGTTTGGCTTTTTTTCCCACCCGTATTCGAGAAGCCCCCGCCCTCCTTCGCTCGGATTGGCTAATAGTTCACACTCACAAGCCGTCCACCAATCGAACGACTACAGACGCTGCTAGCCAATCCGAGAGCGAGAGGCGGGACACTACTAACCAACCGGAGTGGGGTTTGTCGGAATACAGGTGAGAAAACAAATAGTAACGCAGGCTGAGCGAAACCCAACTCCATTTAAAACCCGGAATGGATCGTCGCCCAGTGGATCGGGATTCGCGGCTTTATTTATTTATTTATTTTTTACTACTCGAGCTGAGTTTCTTTACTTAGGTCTTTGTAAATGCTTGTGGTGCAGGAAAGATAAGGATAAAGTATAATGTTTTGCTCACCACAATGCATAAGCGTCGGTTCCACCATGGAGAAATACCGGCGGCCTATTTCGGAGGCTTGTTTGTACAGTCACTTATAGCCTCCCTTTATCCACAGCACACTAGTGTGTTCATAATGTGTGCACATGGTCAGTGATGTTTCTAGAAAACTATAACAAATAATTAATCTGACATATCCATAGCACATTTTAATCAGCTTCACCAAAGATCCGTAATTCAGTTACTAGGTGCTTGTTTTGTGCTAAAAGCTTTTGCTCTGTGCTCTGCAGCCAAAGTGCAAATTCATACAGTCGAATCTGTAATGCAGTAAAACAATTAGGCGCGACTGCTACTGACACTGAATGCTAAATGAAAGCAGATATTACAGAAGAATCTGTTCTTGAGCCGTCATTCTCTACAAAGATTAAACCCTGCGGATGCTGGTAGCGAACGCTCACTGACAGTGTAGACATGCTCTGTCCGCACAGTGTTTGTCTGCTCCTGTTGGAGCTCATGCTGTGAGTACATGGAGCATCCAGTCTCTTATGGCATTCTTACAGCTGTGAAAGATGCCATTGTCTTTTGAACAGAGTTGAATTTAGAGGGTCCTCCCACAACTTTGGAGCGAAATGAAACGTGTCTGTGTGAGTAAACGCAGCGAGAAGTGTGTAAAAGAGTCAGGAGTAGCGCGACCAGACGAGACCCTGAAGCAGATGTAGTCAGCGTATGGTAACACTGGTAATGTGAGTCTGTGTGTTTGTTATGGTGCAGCCGCCTCGTCCAGCCTGCTGAGTGCTGTTGGAATGACTGGAATGTTGTTCACATATTCTCCCTCTCTCTTTCTCTGTCTCTCTGACACCACTCCCAAATACGACTACCCTCTGCCCTCCTCTTTTCCATCTCCTGTTTCTCTTTCTGTTCATTATCCTCTCCTAAGATCTCTTAAGAATTCTCCAGAAGTTCTTGGGTCTATTCTTCCAGGCCAGACTGTCGCTGAATGCTGTTGACCCACCAAACGGAGCATTTTTTTAAAGTAAGTCAGATCGAAACGTGTTCACCCGTACACAAACACACCAATGCAAATATGCTTTAACAACAGCAACAAGTATCATCACCGTCCTGACAGAATCACAGGAAGGGAGAAATAAAACAACGATTAATGTGATTTCATCCCAGAGATTTCGGAAGCTTTCTGTTGGTCTGCTTGTCCATAAACATTCGCACAACGTAAAGAGCAGATGGTGTTTTCAAATGGTGTAAAAAAGAAATTGTAAGGATAGAAAACAGAGTTTGAGAGATTGATATGACGGCAACTGTATATTTGAAAATACATTTTCCTGGAATGCAGACAACTTTGAACCGGTCAAATACTACTCCTAAAAGCTTTGCTGGGAATGAATATCACATGTTTTTTGGGGGGCAGTCGTGGGCTGGTGGTTAGGGAACTGGCCCTGTGACCGGAAGCGCCAACGGTACATGACTGAGGTGTCCTTGAGCAAGACACCTAACCCCCAATTGCTCCCAGGGCCCTGCGGATTGGCCTGCCCACCGCTCCGGGCAAGTGTGCTCACTGCCCTCTAGTGTGTGTGTGTGTGTGGTGTTTCACTGCCCAGATGGGTTAAATGCGGAGGTGAAATTTCCCCGTTGTGGAACTAATAAGAAGGGGGGAAGACATCTCCCATCACTTTGTACACTGTGGTCAGGTATACCCTTGTAAACCCCTTAAATGGCCATTGGCCCACCGGTGGGCTCAAAGTTTTATTACATACTTCTATAACTTAAGTATAGTTTTGCATTGACACCCCTGTAATTACTCAGCCTGGGGCTTGACGGGGTTGAAGTTTATGAAATGTTATGAAATCGTATTCCTGTAATAGAAACCACACCGGACTGCCCCACCAGAAAAGAGTAAGAGTCTTGCCATTATAAGGCTGTTTACACCTTAAATGAACGTGTGTTTATAGTGATTGGATCATGTTCGGATGTCATTTGCCCACATACAAGACAGGTGTAAACACACCCAACGTGCACTGTGATCAGATTGCACAAACAATATTTGGAGCGGGTGGAGCTCAGTAGCCAAGTGCCCGGTCCGAGTAAAGTGTCGAAGCCAAGCTTGTCGATTTGTATGGTAACAAGGGAAAAGCGTAAACAGAAGTAAAGCAGAAACCACACATGCGTTGATGTGCTTATGAAGTGAGGAAGTAAAATCAGACCTCATCTGGTCACGCTGGGGACACATTTTAGCGCGAAGTATAAATGGTATCTGGCCAAAGCATATGCAGATATGATCTGTACATGAAACATGTGGTAATGCAGGGTGTAACAAGCATGCAGTAGAGTTATAGTAATGTCCGGACATGTGCTTGCAGGGCTGTAGCCTGTCTGTATGTTCTTGACAGGTTTCATTTTTCACAGGGAAGTCATGGTCAGTTTAACACACTCGAGGACTGTAATTACAGCCTAATTGTTATACTACTCAAAATGCTTTGTAATCCTTTCTTTCTTTGCTTGTTTTGTGCTGGACTTTCACTGAAAGCCTCAAAGGCTTTGAAATATTACCTACTCACTGAACCATATGCAGACTAGTTATTACTTTACTACACTATTTATATGTAATTGTATAAGCTACACATGAGCTACCCATAGATTCAGCCAACATTCTGTATCGACAGGTTGGAGTCGGCACTTTGGGCTTCTTTTTGTTAGGAAATGACAAAAATATAATGGATATAATACAAGGCTGCACACAAAACACCAACTCTCCATCAAATTCGAATACTAATCAAATCTCTTCCCTGCTGCTTAAAGTCACAAATGTGGAATGGATGAAACGTTTAGATTCTGCACTTTCCATAGAATTGCTACACTTGTTTCAAAGAGCTCTGGCAATTAATAGAAGCATGTGCAAATGTTTTTGCTGGCATTGACTACAGTTTTGAAGGTTAGCAGTAGCAGATGAAGGCAGATGGAACGGAGACCACATCTCAGATTTCGACGTCACGATGATGCAGCAACAGCCACATGGTGAAGGGGCACCAGCGGGCTTTTATCAGCCACTCTTTCTCTGAGAATCTTACCTTACCTTCTTTTTCTAACATCACTACATCAGTTATCCTAACCTTTCCTGCTCCAGTCTCATTTCCTCTACTTTCCATTCATCCTCTGCCTTTATTTAAAACTTTCATTCATCCGTCATCCCTTCATTCGGCAGCCTTTTCCTTTGCCCCAGAGCAGTAAACAGAGAAAGAGAGTTGACGGACGAGAGGATGGGGACATGCAGGACTGGAGAGAAGAGTGTGCTTTTGCTACCTTTGTGTGTATCGAAGAAATGGTCATGCCAATAAAACACAGATGACTTACAATCAAAAAGTGTGTGTGTGTGTGTGTGTGTGTGTGTGACAGTTTCAGTCAGTGGCTCCATGAGTCCCCTGTGCTCTGTTGTAGCAGAGCTGTGTGAGACACTTTAAATATTTAATGTGGCCACCCAAGCATTAGACCACTGATAAACACAGAATCAATGAAGCTGATATATTGTCTATCCAAGGAGAGAGAGAAAGAGAGAGAGTAAGATGAAAAGGAGTGGCAGTGATTTGCCAGCTTTAATACAGTCTCTCTCTCTCTCTCTCTCTCTCTCTCTCTCTCTCTCTCTCTCTCTCTGTGTGTGTGTGTGTGTGTGTGTGTGAGAACGCTCTGCAGGAATATTAATATGCTTTTTATGTTCAAGGGAATAAAAATGGAATCACCTGCCGGCTGCTCAGAAAGTCTGTGAATGTGTGTGTGTACTGGAGTGGAATATTCAGTGAGTGGTGTAATGCGGTGACAGTTGTGTGTATGTGTGTGTGTACATGTGTGTGTGCGTGTGTTTGTGTATGGTATGCGACTGGGGTGAGTAGGTGGGTGTGTGTTTGTGTGTGGTTTTGTGTGGGCACACAGCAGACTGGATACGTGACTTCCTGTGTAAGTGCCGTATGTACCCTGTACTCAGTGTGTGTGTGTGTGTGTGTGTGAGAGAGAGAGAGAGGGGTTTTCTGACTCATTCCCTCGGTATTCAAAGAAAGATCTGATCCCTCAAGATGAAGAATTAATGAGGCTCTTCAGGACAAATGGAGAGAGAACAGAGTAAGGGAGGGGAAAGGACAAATAAAGATTGGACGGCCTTCTCTGCACCTCGAAGCTCAGAGGTGAGTTGGCACGATGTGGTGTTCTGTAGTTCCCCCAAACACACATATATACGTGTGTCTATGTATACACAACCTCACAGAGCACTTTATCAGGAACATTACATTAATATTAAATCCCACAAGATATTGGAAACATTTCTTTGAGATTGTGGTCCATGTTGACATGATCATATTTTTCAGGTGCACTTTCATGCTGTGAATCTCCTGTTCTACCATGTCCCAAAGGTGTTCTGTAACGAGCAGAAGGGTTCGAGCTGACTGAAAGGCTACAGTAACTCAGATAACCACTATGTACAATTATGGTGAGCAGATGTGCATCTCAGACTGCACAACACATTAAACCCTGAGGTGGATGGGCTACACCATTGAAATACCATGTCAGTTCCACTGATGTCAGCCAAGAGCAGAAAGCTGAGGCTGCAGTGAGCACAGGCTCACCAAAACTAAACACATGAAGACTGGAAAACCATAACCAAGTATCTCAATGTCTGCTGAGGCACATAGGTGGTAGGGCCATAATTTGGTACCAATAGCATGAATTGATGGACACAACCTGCTTTGTGTCGTGAGTCCAGGCTGGTGGAGGTGGTGTAATGGTGTGGGGAATGTTTTCTTGGCCCATTAATAACAGTTAATCACCCACTGAGTGCCACAGCCTATTTAAGTATTGTTACTGGCCATGCACAACCATTCATGGGTACGGTTTACTCGTTTTCTAATCTATACGTCCAGCATGTTGATGCACCATGTCACAAAGCAAAGGTCATCTCAAACTGGTTTCATGAGCATGACAATGAGCTTAAGGTTTTTCAGTTGCTTTCCCAGTCACTGCATCTGAATCCAACTTTGGGATGTGGTAGAATAGGAGATTCTCACAGCAGGAACCTGAAAAATCTGCAGGAATTGCGTAGATCATACAAAGAAAAAATGGTTTTTGGACCGTTTTTCTTTGTTCCATTGATTTTTAAGCCTCCTGTTTCCTACCAAAACTTTACAATGAAATAAAAATATTACTAGATTTCTACGATGCAGTACTACTGGCCACTTTATTAGGTACAACTGCCTTGTATCTACACTTTCGTCCATTATCAGGTCCATTTATCATGTAGGTAAATGGCACCTTGTAGTTGTACAATTACAGACTGTAGTCCATCTGTTTCTCTGTGGAATTTGTTGACCCCCTTTCATCCCGTTCTTAAATGATAAGGAACACCACAGAGATGGAATTATTGGGTGGTGAATCATCCTCAGCGCTGCAGTGATGTGTTAGTATGTGCTGTGCTGATACAAGTGGATCAGACGCAATTGCGTTGCTGGAGTTGGTGAACACTGTAACCATTCATGGTCCTCTGAATGGACACACCACAGACCTATCCTGTTGGCCCACCATGTCAGCTGATCACACAGAGCACCGGGTGTACTGATGAAGTAAGAACCCATTTTTGTTTAAACTGGAGGACTGAAAACTTTTTTTTTCTTTACTAGAAATAGGCTAGTCGGCTGGCCAACAGGCTAAAAGATGGCAAACAGAGGAAGATTCGCGGTGCTAATTCCGTGACCAATAAGTACTCATAAACGGAAAATTGTTGCATTAAACGTTCACTGTTGTACGAAAAAAGTGAAATCATGAAATGTTCGCAGTTTAAAGTGGTTGGTGACCAAACATTCTTCTTATTCAGCGACCAATGGTTGCTTAGCAACAACACCACACTCTAAAGGAACTACATTTCCTGGCGGAATACTTGTTTATGTCAATTAGTATTAATAATACCTTAATACTTATCTCAAACACTGTGTATTTTAATATATATTACGCTGACCCGCGTTTAAGGTAAGTGCGTTAGATTTAGGAGAACACCCTTCCCCGTGATAAAATCACAGTGACCCATAGGCTCTCGTGGCTTATTGCTTCATTCTAAATATCCATCCATCCATTTTCCAAGCTGCTTCTCCGTCAGGGTCGCGGGGGGGGTGCTGGAGCCTATCCCAGCAGTCTTTGGGCAGAAGGCAGGATACACCCTGGACAGGTCGCCAGTCCATCACAGGGCAGACAGACAGACAGACAGACAGACAGTCACTCACACCTACGGGCAATTCAGCATGTCCAATTGGCCTGACTGCATGTCTTTGGACTGTGGGAGGAAACCGGAGAAGCCAGAGGAAACCCACGCAGACACGGGGAGAACATGCAAACTCCACACAGAGAGGACCCTGATCACCCGGCCAGGGAATCAAACCCAGGCCTTCCTTGCTGTGAGGCGACAGCGCTACCCACCACGCCACCGTGCCGCCCCAGTCTAAACATGACCCCTACATTTAACCTAAGTAGCTAAAAAGAAACAGTTTTGTTCTTTCAGTTTTCAGTCGGTAAAAATGAGGATAGATTTAGTTTGTTGTTAGTTGTTAGTGCTGCAGGTTAATCCTGACAGAACATTACTACTGTGAAAGTGTATGAAATGACACACACACACACACCCACCCACCCACACACACACCCACACACACACACACACAAAATCAGAGAGGAGTGTGTGTGTGTGGGTGTCTACATTTCTGCACACTCATCACTACACTGCTGTCTTTCTCTCCTGATTACTCGTCCTTCTCCCTCATATCCACAAAATCACCCCACACTGCGCTCCTCTAAATGAACACATATACTGCATAAGACCTTTTACTTCAAACATGACAAACATGTCATCAAATGTTTTTTAAGGGCCACCTTTCACTAAATCTCTGTTTTATAATCCATTCCAAATATCGCTGTCCTACTATACACCTGCTATTTTGTACGTTACATTTTTCTGTCTATCGGTCATATTATCTTGTCCTATGTTTTTCTTGAAGTGTATTTATTGTTGGTTTTGTTGATTCATTTCACACTATTGTGTACATGATGTATTGTAACTTGTTGCTGACTCGTTTAAAATCTAAATTTAAAAAAGTACTGGTCACTTATACTGTGTGACCCTATAGCTGCGAGCCTTGGACGACGTTATTTTCTTCCACGTCTTTATAGACAGGATGTCAAAAGTAGACAATAGATGTTCAACACATTCTTCTTCACATGCCATGGGGCTGGATTTCTGGATTAAATTCTAATCCCAGTTGTCCTTTTACATGAAAATTTTATGAATGTGTACAATGCCCCCCCACCCCTCCACCCCCCACCCCCCCACCCCAGATGTAGTCAATCAGCCAAAACACGTTTGGTATTTAAAGCGTGCTTCTTTAGTTCTGCAGTGCTAATGCAGCTAACAAGTAATTGGAAGTGTACACCCCACCAATTAGTGCGTGCACAAATTAAAAGACGCTAAATGCCAAAAAAAGGGCCAATAAAATTCGAAATGTTTTTAGTTATGGAATGTACTAAGGTCTCTGTATTATAGTTAATAGCTTATGACAGAGTTGTGTATATACACACAAGGAAGTCTATTTGAGATCACAACATTGCAGTGTGATGATTTAGGGAGGCAGCTTGTACAATGCTAATTGGAAGATATAAGCTTCCATTACCTATTAGCTACATTAGCCTCATTAGTTGCAAGCTGCAGTGCAAAACGTCAGACACCAAACATGCCTTGGCTAATCTGCAACACTGGGAGCAGGAAAAATTGTATATATTTGAGTTTTGGCTGAGCTATACGTTTAAATCCAAGGCCTTGGCTTAATCTGCCTGAAATACCAGTGTATAGAGCTGGTTTGGTGCTTCTAACCTTGCGAATGCAAGTCATGTACTTTCTCCTAGCAGAGACGGTAACAAGGGGTAAAGAGCACATTTGAGACCAAGATCATTGCTTTAGCCATCTGTCTGGATTATTTGTGTGTGTGTGTGTGTGTGTGTGTGTGTGTGTGTGTGTGTGTGTGTGCGCGTGTGTGTCGGTGGGGAGGGGGTTCCATCTTTTCATAACAGTGAAAAGGCAACCATTTGCAGCACCACACACACAAACATGAAACACCTTTTCCCTGAAAGAACAGATTAACACATCTTTGTGTCATGATGACAAAAGAACTCAGGCAAGGCTGTGATAATTATACTAATTAATGTATAATGAGATGCGTGGAGCAGCTCTAATTATTCATCTGTTAATAACCAAATTTCATTAGTATATGCTTTACAAGGTAAACTCTAACAACCTATAAAATATGCACAGCTAAAGACATTGAGGACAGTAGCTGTTAGCTCAAAGTTACTTTGTCTGTTTTTGTTGTTGTTGTCGTTACGACCCTCTAGTGTTTCTGTGTATGTGGGGTAGATGGCTGCTCAGGGAACACTGGGAGATAATAAACAGCGCACCCACCTTGTAAAAGCTTACAAAGTGCTGGAAACAAAAAGCTTAGCCATATGAAAAGTAACGGACACCATTATAGTGTAATTGGCTGAATGTATGTGAAAGGCTGCTGTGTGGACATTAAATAGCAACGCGAAAACAAATGATTCTCGTTCTGGCCGGTTGATTCTATATGAGCAACGTCACAAGCTGGACTCCAGAAACTGGCCTAGGATTAGAATCTGTAGAGTTGTATGCAAAAGTCTGAACACACGTTTCGCGGAACAGAAGTTTCACATCCTCAACAATGAAAACTTTTAAACATGTCAAATTTTAGAGCACAAATTTGATTCATTTTCTGAGTTCATGAATTCTTTTAAACTTTTTTGTTTTCCTTCTATGATAAATAAAATGTGCAGAAGTGTATTTACTCTGTATTTACTTATTTTCACTTAGAAAATCAACGAAACGTATAATTTGACCAGAAGCCCCCAAACTTTCGCACACGACTGCACCGTCACTCATTCATCAGTGTTAGCAGAGGCAAGGCTGAACCCACCGAGTGCAACTTTTCATTACCCCTTCTTGGTCCTCAGAGAATTGCTTAACATTGCACGCAAAGGGCAAATGCGCATGTTGGACAACAGTTGCCCTAACCACTAATGACCCTGTGGTCATTATTAGACAATTACTGCCATGACGTCATCGCACTGTGTTGTGATGTTTAAGCAGGCTCATGCCTGTCTGAGTGTAAGGCATCGGACCCAGCCTGCCCTGAACAGTGCAGATCCTTCATAACGAGGCCGTGGCTTCTCTGGCTGTAGCGCAGTGGTGTGTCTGTGGTGGGGTGATGCTTTGTCCTGACACATGCTAAGCACTTGATTATTGTTTTCCAAATTTGCCGAGTCACGCTGAGTCATGCCGACAGCAGCCTACTGCAGTTGTGCGCTCAGCAGCCCGAGCGCCATCAACTTGAGAACATGGATGGTCATTAGACTTTGTGGAGAACATTCTGTTATTCTGCACTCTTAAAAGTAAAGCTTCTGAAATTGATCTTTGCTTGGACGGATGATTCTAGAAAAAAAAAGTTAATGGGTTTAGAATCATTAAATGGAGGTTCTTTAAACTTTAGAAAAGTTCACACACACACACACACACACACACACACACACACACACACACACATACACACACGGACATGCTCACTTAAAGAACCAATTCTTGAAGGGTTGGCATGTCTAAAGAACCCTTGTTGATACCTTTACTTTTGAAATCTTCATACTTTTTAAAACAGATGCTGCAAAAGGTTCATTGAACGATGCCTTAAAAGAACCACTCTTGGTTCCCCAAAGATCCATGTTTGAAAAAGATCTTTGAATTCTAAGACCCTTTTGAAGACCTAAAGAACCTTCACATAATTATATATGATTAAGGGTTCTTCCTAGAGCCTTTGAATGATGTGGACTCACACGTCACTTTTACCAAAATGGGTCTCTAAAGAACCACCCGTTCAAGGGTTCCTTAGGGTTCTTTGAGTGATGTGATAGAAGAACCACTTTTCCCTAAAGAAAAGATATTCATGTTTGAAAAAAGAGATTCATATGTGGGATGAAGCTTATGGGATGGAGGTTCTACGCCAATGTAAGAGTTCTTCCCAGAACCTTCGTATTATGTGGAGGCTCTTAAAAAATCAAAAAGGTTCTTTACTCTCACACATCTGGTTTACATAAAATGGATCTGTTAAAAGGTTCTAAAATGTTCTTTAAGGATGTAAAAGTGGGTCTTCTTGCTAAAAGAACCCTGGTATCTTTATTGTATGTGACCTATAGCGTATAACCCCTGTACTGACTCTAAATATGAGGACAATGAATGTGGAAGAGCGTATAGAAATGACGGGAACATTCATGGAAGTCTGAAAAAGACTGCACCCAGACTGACTGCACTCAGTGTGTGTGTGTGTGTGTGTGTGAGGGAGAGAGAGTATTAGAAAAAGAGACGGTGAAGAGGTTAGGTTAGGGGAGAGAAGAGAGAAGTAAGTGTGCTTGTAAAACAACACTGGAAGAGTTTACAGCTGTGTGTAAAACCTGAAGTGGAGTTCTGAGAGATGGACTGGAGGGAGATCCTCACCACAGCCAAGTGCACGTTTGAATGGCTCTCTTTAGACAATACAGTCATTGTGCATCATTAAAATGAATATCAACTGTTATTAATAACTTGAAGTCACAGTGTTAAAGGAGTAATTTGAACATTTATTTTTAACTTGTTTGTTTTTGTCACTCGTAGTTGGAAGTGTAAACAAGTAGAGAAATTTGGTGAAACGCGCGGATTGACACATACAAACACACACACACACACACACACACACACACACACACACACACACACACACGCCCACACTTCATAGCCTGTGTGGCTTTAGCTCTGTTCAGGTGGAGTGTGAAAATGAAAAGGCCCAGTGGAGCAGACTCCTGTGCAGATTTTTTTGGGGGTTCATGTCCCCTCTGAGATAAACCAGAAGGAGAGTGTGTATGTTTGTGTGTGTGTGTGTGTGTGTGTGTGTGTGTGTGTGTGTGTGTGTGTGTGTGTGTTTGTGTGTATGTTTACAGCGTACCTACTGAGTTAAGCCAGAGGATGTGGAGGGAAGACCAGATGGGATGGAAAAGAGCCACTCCAGTTCATTTCCATAGCAGAGAAACACAACACAACCCTATCAAACAGAAATGTACTGTTAGACGCTGTTGGTATTTCAGAGTATAGAATAAAAAGAGAACATATTATAACACAGTTTCAATAAATGCATTTTTAAAGGCAAAAAAGTTCTGTTCTATTCTATTCTATTCTATTCTATTCTATTCTATTCTATTCTGTATAGATAGAATAAAAAAAACACCATTCTAATTTATTCTGTTCAGGCTTATGCTGTGTTTTCTATTCTGTCCTGTGATATTCTATTCTATTCTATTCTATTCTATTCTATTCTATTTTATTCTAATTTAATGTATTCTGTTGTGTTTTTCTATTCCATTTTATTATATTCTGTTTTGTCCTGTCTTATCCTATCTTATTTTGTTCTATTCTATTCTATTCTATTCTATTCTATTCTGTATAGATAGAATAAAAAAAAACACCATTCTAATTTATTCTGTTCTGTCTTTTGTGCTGTGTTTTCTATTCTGTCCTGTGATATCCTATTCTATTCTATTCTATTCTATTCTATTCTATTCTATTCTATTCTGCTGCACAAAACGTAAACCAAAAAAGGCAATGCAGTGATGTGCAAATAATTTATATCCTATAATACAGCCCCATCTTCAAAAAAAGTGGGTAAATTGTGCAAAATGTAAATAAAAATAGGATGCAATGATGTCAAATCATGTAAGCCATATTTTTAAAAGAAAATAGTATGAAGACAACAGATCAAATGTTGAAACTGAAAAATCTTGCTGTTTTTTGATAAATATGTGCCCGTTTTGAATTTAACAACATGTTCCACAAACGTTTTGATGGGGGCCTGTTTACTGCTGTGTTTCATCACCTCTTCTTTTAATAACACTGTAAGTGTTTGGGTTTTCTTGTTCTTACTTGATACAGTATTTCACCTGCTCAGCAGCTTGGGGTCTCCTTTTTCGTATTTTTCGTTTTATAATGTGCCAACCGTTATCAGTGGTGACAGGTCAGGACTGCAGGCAGGTCAGTTTAGCACCCAGACTCTTTTAATATGGAGCAGTGCCGTTATAGCACATGCAGAATGTGGTTTGACAAATATTTACAATGATATTTACAAAACATGTAAATATCGTTCAGCATTAGTGGTGATGGTGATCGTAGATGATGAAAAGCAATAGTTCTTTGCTCTTTTATGTTGAAAATGTTGTTCTTTGATCATGCAGTCTTTCACAGAGTGGTGAACCCCTCCTCATCTTTACTTCTGAAAGACTCTCTGCGATGCTGTTTTTATACTCAGTCATGTTACCAACCTGTTGCAATTGAACCTAATTAGTTATGAGATGTTCCACCAGGTGTTTCTTTTACCAGTCTTTTGTTGCCCCTCCCAACTTTTTAAAAAGTGTTGCTGGCATTAAATTCAAAATAGGTGTATATTTTTGAAAAACAATAAAAATTGAAGTAATATAACATTGCAGGTATTTTAAATAGGTGATAGAAGTATTTTCCCAAAATAGTTTTTTTAAGATGACTTTTAAATTATTTTTCCTTGAGAACAACTGAAGTACTTTCCTGTTTGATGTATTACCTGTAACTGTGTCTAGTTACAATTTATGCACTAGTAGATCTTGAAAGCAGTTCTGGTTGTATGTTTTTTATTATGACTTGAAGCTTCCCAGTAGGCAGTTATAATTTAAGATACATCCCTACAATGATGGCGTACCTTAGATATAATGAAAACATGGTCACAGCCACATTTCGTTTTCTTGTTAGAGCTGCTGAAAAGTTGAGATGAACAGTATGGAGCTGAAATATGTTGGATATGAAATAAGACCCAAAATCTGTCTCGTTCCATTAATTTCCCCTCACTGCTGTTCAAACAATACAAAACCATTTTGGTTGCAGTTTAATGTATAAAATGATTTGAACAAGCTAAACTCTGGAATTCTCTACCTTCCACTCTTCGTAATTGCTCTTCTGTTTCTTCCTTCAAATCCCTGTTAAAAACCTTCCTTTTTTTTAGTATTAATTTTAATTTTTTAATTTTTTTTCATAATGATGTAAAGCACCCTTTGGTTTGTGAAAGGTGCTATATAAATTGAACTTATTATTATTATTATTATTATTGTCCTGGGCATTTACAGATTAGCCCAATATGGTAAAGAGAGCTGAAATGACTTTACAGCACCAACATCAAATTTCTAATAAAATTACCACCCAGAATTCCTTATTCTCCAAAAGTGGAGATCAGTAGATAGATTGAAAAAAAGGCCGTAAAGAGACAATTACAGTTCATCTGGTTTTGCACATTTGTCACACTTAAATGTTTCAGATCATCAAACTACTTTTAATATTAGACAAAGATAATCCAAGTAAAAAAAAGCTGTTTTAAATGATGATTTTATTTATTGAAGGAAAAATGCTCTTCAGCCCTGCCTTACCCTATGTGAAAAAGTAAAAAAGTTTAAAAAAAGAAAAGTAAGCCCTCTTAGCTGCTAAATCAACCGGTTAACCAGATTCAATTGATAGTTGGGTTCAGTTTCACTATCTTCACTCAGGCATGATTACTGCCAGACCTGTCAAATCTAAGCATCACTTAAATACAGTGGTGCTTGAAAGTTTAGATTTTTCTTTTTTTCTGTGTAAATATGACCTAAAACATCATCAGATTTTCACATAAGTGCTAAAAGTAGATAAAGAGAACCGAGTTAAACAAATGACACATAAATATTATACTTGGTCATTTGTTTATTGAGGAAAATGATCCATATTTGTGAGTGTGAACCTTTGTGAACCTATGTGAACCTTTGCTTTCAGTATCTGGTGCGACCCCCCTGTGCAGCAATAACTGCAGCTAAACATGTCCAGTAACTGTTGATCAGTCCTGCACACCGGCTTGGAGGAATTTTAGCCCATTCCTCCGTAGAGAACAGCTTCAACTCTGGGATGTTGGTGGGTTTCCTCACATTAACTGCTCGCTTCAGGTCCTCCCACAACATTTTGATAGGATTAAGGTCAGCACTTTGACATGGTCATTCCAAAACATTAACCTTATTCTTCTTTAAACATTCTTTGGTAGAATGACTTGTGTGCTCAGGGTCGTTGTCTTGCTGCATGACCGATCTTCTCTTGAGATTCAGTTCATGGACAGATGTCCTGATGTTTTCCTTTAGAATTCTCAGATGTAATTCAGAATTCATTGTTCCATCAATGATGGCAAGCTGTCCTGGCCCTGATGCAGCAAAACAGGCCCAAACCGTGATACTACCACCACCATGTTTCACAGACGGGATAAGGTTCTTATGCAGGAATGCAGTGTTTTCCTTTCTCCAAACAGAACGCTTCTCATTTAAGCCAAAAAGTTCTATTTTAGTCTCATCTGCCCACAAAACATCCTTCCAATAGCCTTCTTGTTCACGTGATCTTTAGCAAACTGCAGTTGAGCAGCAATGTTCTTTTTGGAGAGCAGTGGATTCTCCTTGCAACCCTGCCATGTTCACCATTGTTGTTCAGTGTTCTCCTGATGGTGGACTCATGAACATTAACATTAGCCAGTGTGAGAGAGGCTTTCAGTTGCTTAGAAGTTACCCTGGGGGCCTTTATGACCTTGCCGACTATTACACGCCTTGCTCTTGGAGTGATCTTTGTTGGTCGACCACTCCTGGGGAGGGAAACAATGGTCTTGAATTTCCTCCATTTGTACACAGACTGTCTGGCTGTGGACTGGTGGAGTCCAAACTCTTTAGAGATGGTTTTGTAACCTTTTCCAGCCTGATGAGCATCAACAACTCTTTTTCTGAGGTCTTCAGAAATCTCCCTTGTTTGGGCAATGATGCACTTCCATAAACACGTGTTGTGAAGAGCAGACTTTGATAGAACCCTGTTCTTTAAATAAAACAGGGTGCCCACTCACACCTGATTGTCATCCCATTGATTGCAAACTCCTGACTCTAATTTCACCTTCAAATTAACTGCTAATCCTACATGTTTAACTGGGTTCTCTTTATCTACTTTTAGGACTTGTGTGAAAATCTGATGATGTTTTAGGTCAAATTTATGCAGAAATATGGAAAATTCTAAAGGGTTCACAAACTCTCAAGCAACACTGTAGAACTGTCTGGCAACATGAAGCAGGTTAGAAGATCTCAAAATAATGCAGCACCTAATGACACGTCCTAAAAAGATATAAATACAGATGCAAAACAAAGTCACTGAAGTCTACCAGTCTGGAAAGGGTTACAAAGGGCTCTGGGGCTCCAGCAAACCACAATGAGAGCAAGCCCACCTCCGAATGGCTCAAACAAAACAAAATTGCAGAGGCCGAGTCAAAGTCTTGAATCCCATTGAGATGCTGTGGCAAGATCTTAAATGGGCAGTTCATCCTCCAAAGTAGCCATATTAAAACAATTTTGCAAAGTAGAGTGGACAAAAGTCCTCCACAGCGATGTAAAAGACTGCAAACGTTTGATTGCAGCTGTAATTGTCCAGTGTGGCACAACCAGTTATTAGGTGTAGGAGGCAATTACTTTTTCACATGGGTGATATAGGTTTTGAATTTCATTCTTCTTCAATAAATGAAATGATTGTTTAAAAGCTACAGTTTTTGTTTACTTGCCTTGTCATTATATTAAAATTAGTTAGATCATCTGAAACATTTATACCTGACGAATCAGGCGCCCGAGTGGCGCAACCATCTAAGCATTTGTCCTGTCATCAGGAGATCATGAGTTTGATCCCTGGTGATGCTGCAGCCGTCTGTAGTCAGGAGTCCAAAAGAGCACAATTGGCCTTGCTCTCTCTGGGTGGGTAGATTGGCCCCTCTCCCCCACCCCCATCATTTAACACGATGCTCGTCAGCGCAGGCATCTTTTAGCTCGCATGACAGATCTGGTGGTTGGAGCATTCGGCTGTCTCGTGACTTCCCATGAGGTTGCGTGAGCGGCAGTTCGAAAAGAAGCGGTGGCTGGTTTCACAGGTCTCGGAGGAAGACTGTGCTGCCTTCACCCTCCTAGTATTGGTGGTATGGTGTGATTGGGGGAGTCCTAAGCAGCGGGTGGAACTGGAGACGACAAAATTGGTCAGAAATTCAGGTAAAAATCAAAATAATAAGAAAAATAGAAAAAATCATGTGAGTAGCAAATACTTTTCCACAGCGGTGTACATTATGTAAAATTCAGCATCTTGTTTTTCTGAAGATGAAATGGATTAAACGTTGCAAATACTGCTTAGTGTGTAGTTTATAATATACATTGTAATATACATTTACCCACATTAAGTTATCATTGTACATAAAATAAAAGAAATGAGTTGGAGGACAAGTCAGGGTCTGAGTTCTACACAGTGCTGATTTTTCAAAACACATCAGTATATTCTCTTGTGTGGAGCATTTCATAGGTAGAGGCCTGGTCATGTGGTTGGTGTGGTCAGCCTGGTACAGTGTGTGTGGGTATGTTTATGTGTAAGGGACGGGGTGGAGGTCCTGTCATGGGAGGAAGATGACATCACAGTGTCATGGAGACGGTCGCCCCCGGATCTCCACAGCGACGACAGCCCCTTCCTGCAGCGTCGCCACAGCAACCGCTCCCACTTCCTGGTGCCTCTCCAAGGCCGCCGCCCCTCCCAAATTCAGGCATCCTGAACACACAAACACACACACACACACACGTATACCAAGAAGAACCTAAAATTACAACCTGGTACAGACACGCCATCAAACAATCCAGGGAGATACTTCCCTATAGCAACATTTAAGGACAACCATACTGCAATAAAGTACCATTCTGAGCCATTGGGATGGAATCTAATGTACATGATATTACAATCAGAGTCACTGGCCCTCAAAGTGTTCAGAAATCAGCTTCACACAGCTTCTATAATTTACATAGAAAACCACTGCCAAAAGCACGGGGCACTCTGGAGCAGCTGTGCACGAGTCTAAGGTCACCATGCCCGATGCCAAGTGTTGGCTAGAGGGGTACATAGACCCCCCAGCATCGAGGAACTGTGTCCTCTGCAGTGATGGAGCTCCATTCAATAGCCTTGAGATGAGCTGGTGTGACAATTTGTGAACTGATCATGCAACATCACTACCTGACCTGTGTGGCTAAATGCAATCATATTCTCACAGCTATGTTCAAAAATCTAATGTAAAGCCTTTCCAGAAGAGTAGAGGCTGCAGTACTGCAGTAAAGGGGACCACCTCCCTATTGACACCCTTTATTTCAGAAGAAACACTGGAGGTATGAAACAAACAATACGTTCAGGAGATTGGAGCAGATAAGGTAGTCAGTTTAGTACTGATTAGATTGCATAAGGTGTAATAAAATTACACAAAAGGACTCACGATAAATGTAGACCCTCCCCCATCTGAAAAATACTGCTTCCTCTTTAGATCAAAATCCAGAACAAGGAGGAAAACCACACACCTCATTAGCATATATTAGCTCATATTAGCTTATTGGTAAGGCATTATTATAAAATGTTGCATTTTTTGTGTTTATTTATATGTTTTATATGTTTTTATGCAGTGTTCTAATAAACTGACAATGGAAACAAACATATGAACCTAAGGCAGAATTCTGGGTTTGATAGTAAAAGTACCAAACTGAGACACTATCATATCATATTGAACCAAACTGAGCCTAAGGTCACCATGCTTAATGTCTAGAGCAGTGGGCTGCAGACAGGTGGAACTGTTATCTGGACTGCTGTTGGGATGAGCTGGAGTGGCGTTTGTGATCCAGAACTAATCATCCAACATCAGTACCCGACCTCACAAGCGCTCTGGTAGCTGAATGCAATCAAATCCTCACAGCAATGTGCCAACATCTAGTGTGAAGCCTTCGCAGAGGGATAGAAGCTGATAGTACAGTAAAGGGGGACAAGCTCCCTATTAACACACTTAACACTCCCTATTAACACTCTTAACACTCTCGGGGCAGTTGTGGGCTGGAGGTTAGGGAACTGGCCCTGTGACCGGAAGATTGCCGGTTCAATCCCCAGTGCTGACTGAGGTGTCCTTGAGCAAGACACCTAACCCCCAATTGCTCCCCATGTGCTGTGGCTAGGGCTGCCCACTGGTCTGGGTAAGTGTGCTCACTGCCCCCTAGTGTGTGTGTGTGTGTGGATTCACTAGTGTGTATGTGGTGTTTCACTTCATGGATGGGTTAAATGCGGAGGTGGGATTAAAAAAGTATCTTAATCTGTGTCTACAGACTTTCTATCGTGCTCTAGGCATTTGTCTTTGTAAATTTGGTGGGTACATAAATGGACAATGCAGAGCATCAATAGTAAACAAAAACATTTATGATACACAAACCTACATGCAATCTGAATCTGAATCATTTAATAAGTACACTTGGAAGAAAAGGGAAACTGATGCTCACATAAATGGATGATAAATGACGCAAACAGTAACCTTGGTGGCACAGCCAACAAGGTTGTCCCAAAACATACACATGTCCAGTTTGTAAACTGTGTACAAGGTTATAGATAAACAAAGCAGATCTGCAGTACAGATCAGATGAAACATGACTGTAACAGGTACGCAAAGAAATTCTACTGATTTTTTTAAGCCTTCTGCATAATTAAAGCATTAAAATATAAATAACATCTTCCAGAGAGATTTGGTGTGAAATGTGCCATTCTGTGTCAGAACTGCTCGCAGTGGTAGTGATTGGAACCAGACAACTGAAGTGTTTGAAGTCTCTAACAGCTCGCTCACTCAATTAATTACATTTTTTTAAAGATATGGCTCCAAACACGGCCTGATGCCTGACACGTTGTTTTGCGATAATCTTCAGATAAGCTTTTGGCCTAAATCGTATTCTCTTAAAATCCATTCCTAGGAGAGAGGTACGTGCAGGGAGTTGTAAGGCAAGGGGGATCCAAAATCAACCTTGTTTTTTCCAGATGTACTACAATTTTACCATCATCAATATTACATACGAATAATCAGAAGGCGTGTAGGGTCACTGGGGCTTTGGGATAGTAAATGAAGTGGCTGCATTTATGATAGACATTGTGACCTCTGGTTCCCATCACCACCACTGTAAAGGAATCTGAATGACTTTGTTTTTATATATATATATACACTTTTATATATACCAGTACTGTTCAAAAGCATGTAATAATAATCCAAATTATCCAAAGCAAAATAGTAAATGAAGCTTTCATGGACCAAGAATCCTCTGTGTGTGTGTGTGTGTGTGTGTGTGTGTGTGTGTGTGTGTGTGTGTGTGTGTGTGTGTGTGAATACAGCCAAGGGGTCTGTATGAAGACCCAAGCAGACATAAGTGTGGCTCTGTGCTCTTTTTTATGACTACCAAAAAGAACAAAGTCATTTTATGGCCTTGCAGATTGGGAGAGCTTGAAAGTGTCTTCTTCCACCTTCCCTAACAAACGACCGCTGTTACAGACGGTATGTGTGTGTGTGTGTGTGTGTGTGTGTGTGTGTCTGAGAGAGAGAGAGAGCAACAGAGAGTGTGAAACAGAATATGCCCTCTGTTTAACCCTCAGAAGTCACTGTTATCACGGATGTTAACAAGAGCACATTGTAATTCAGTATTAATTATGTCTCACTCGTCGCCCAGTGAAACAAGTAGAGAAATTATGTTCCTTCAGTCTCTCTCATGTTTGTGTTTGTATGCAGAAAAGGAAACATTCTATCATGATTTAAAGTTACTGTTGTGTTTATAGTCCTGTTTTGAGGAAAGAACACGTGCTGAGCATTTTTTGACGTCCAAATAAATGGAAATAGTCTGAAGACCTGAACCTCTCAAGAAAGAAAGTGAATGTAATTCTTTATGTAACCAGTGAAATGGTCGATTTACTCTAAAATGGTATGTCAGCTTGCATGACACAACTGTGTTTCGCCTCCAACATACCTGATCAATCCTCTCTGGTCCACCAACTCGTCTGCACGTCAATTTCAATGTTTCTCTTTCTTTGCAATAAGCGCAGAAATACAGTTCAAACATTTGCTGAATATGTAAAGTCGCCCCTTCCATTTCAACTCATTGTGAGATTGTATGTTCCTCACATCTGGAGTTATGAGGCTGTGAAGAGGGGTTGAGATACACGTCATCTGCCTCTCTCCATGTGTGTCACAATTGGCCCCTCCCACTCTTCCATGTGCTTGTGTTTCAGTCTTCCATGTGCATCTGTTTACATGTCCATGTGCTTCTTTGTTTGGTTTCCTCCCAGTTGTGCCCCCTTGTTTCTTGACTCTGCCCTTGATTGTTCCCACCTGTGTTTTCCACCTGTGTCTTGTGAACCCTCATTATCCCTGTAGTATTTAAGCCTTGTGTTTTCCTTAGTCCAGTGCTGGTCTTTGTTGGATGTACTGTTTGAAGTGTGTTGTATTATTCCAGCTACCGTTGTGGTTTTCCTGCCTTTCTTTCATTATGTCTGTCCCTCCTGTTCTCCGTATTGGCTCTCTGACCCTGGACCGTTTCGACCCTGATTATGGATTTGCCCTTAATAAAGCTCGCTTGTCTTCACACATGCATCCGCCTCCTCATCGCTCCACACCGTTACAATGTGTAATTAGTGGATTTTTGTGTTCGTCTACATTTTTATGTGAAACTGACCGATGGAAACTTAAGATGTCTGGCTAAGGACTGACCCATCACGTCAAAAAACCCTTCAGTCGGAGACACATGTGAAATTGCATGCAAAGATTGTACAGCTGGTGAGTTTGCTGCATCAGTTTTGGAGAGTAGCCACGAAGGTAACGGAGCATTTTGATATGAAACACATGGGTCTCACTTTGTATGCAAAACAAATTCAAGATGATATGCAAAAATGAGTCAATTCTAATTAACTGGACTGATTAATATTATGCATTATCCAAAATTCTTTGCTTAAACATGTTATATCAAGTGGTTCCATGTAGCTGTGCTAAGTAGCGTTTAAGATGCTCAATTAAGTCAAATATACCCATTAAATCAAGTGAACTCTTATTAACTGGACTGATCATTTTTATGTCTTACTTCAACATCTACACTCTATGATCATGTTGTACTCATTAAAGTAGAAAAAGAGCATAAAGACGACATATTTCAGTTAGACCTACATAATTCCGTCAAATTATCTGTGTGCTACTAAGCTGTCATAGAAATACACTCAGCATTAGGCTACATTTCAACTTGCACTTACAGTCAACAACAATGTGGCTAGGCAGTCAATCGCAGAATGTAAGAAAGATGCACACACACACAGTGGAAGGTGGCCAGGAAGAAAAACGGTAAATAAAACAAGTAAAATTAAATTATGCAAGCAGATGATGCCAGGAGCAAACAGGAAACCCAACTAACCCAGTGTCTCTGACTTACATGCATGTGTTGTAATATCAGCGATAGAAAACGGAATAAAACCAACGAACAGAGCGATTTCATTGTTTTAATCTCTGAGTTATGTAATCACATTTAAATAGTTCAGCAAAACCAGAGAAATAAATCTAGACTTTTAATGATGCCCACTGCATCAGCTCACATACTAAAATTCTTGAGGGGTAGTTCACAATGCAGAGGGAAGGTGTGATTTGGAGCATGTCTCCTGTGCGCTGAAACTTGTGCTGCAGTGTTCTGCTGTGCTGGTTGGCAGATTGGCCCTCAGCTGGATGTCACGGATCCGAGCGCCAGAGCCAGCTTCTCTCCCTCCTCCTCATCCCCAGGCTTGGCTCAGTGTAAGGTGGGCGAAAGGGCACCTCCACCACCTGGCGTGCCCCCATAGTCTGGGTGTAGCAGCGCTAGCACGTTAGCATGATCGAGTGGCAGCGTGACTCCTCTGCATGTGTGAAAGCAAGAGAGCGATGCTCATCTCGTCCTCGTTCAGTATGAATTGCATTAGCCTGGTAATACACACAGGTATGGTATGAAGGTGATTAGTCATAGAAGCCAATGCTACCAATACAGAGCAAGTCAGTACAGCATGTGCAGGACAGCTTGGTGCCATCTTATGGTCATAGTAAAAGAAGAACATTAAAGAAATACTCAGTATTTGTCAACCTCTTCTCTGTCAGCTGCATCTGTAGCATTAGATCAGATACCATAGACTATAATTTCAGCGTGTACATAGAAACAGAAAAACCTGCTCACAGTGGGCCATTGCTTCATTCCATTGGCTTCTTTTATTTGTGTCTCTTTCTTTATCCAGATTTTTCACCAGTTTGGCCAGTTCTAACTAGCTAGGTCTCCCTCTTTCAGAGATGTGTGTATTTGAATACATACATATATATATATATATATATATATATATATATATATATATATATATAAAATATGCATATTATACTGTGCCACTCTGAAACACAAATGCCTTAATTTGAGCAAGGTGCCAAAGATGTGGCTGAGACTGTAGATCATAGATAAGCACACCTAGATGCCGCATTGGGTCCAAGCAGGCACGTCAACGGCGCCGCCGTTTTAGGGCGGTCAACATCACTGCTGGACTGCATTCTGTACTAAAACAGAATGTCAGCTTAAGATAGATACTGTACAAAAATGACACTATTCAAGGAATATTGCACTCAGAAATTGTGATAGGATTATAGAACGCAGCGATCCATTCTCCTGTTTGTTGCTCGTGTGATGTGTATGTGTAGACATGGGCATGTCGTTGGTGATGCACCAAGAACCTGCTGATGTGATTCTTTTTCCTCTGGCTTTATATTAAACTCATTTCATTTAATGGTCTATTCATGTACAGTATTATGTACAGTGTTTGTTAATGCCTTGTAGCTGGGTAAGCTATTAGAATTAACAACCATTTGTCTCTGTGTTTGAACACTGTGAAATTAGACCTCTGCATTTAACCCATCTGTGCAGTGAAACACACACATACATGCACACTAGTGAACACACACACACTAGGGGGCAGTGAGCACACTTTCCCAGAGCAGCAGGCAGCCCTATACACAGCACCCGGGGAGCAATTGGTGGTTAGGTGCCTTGCTTGAGGGCACTTCAGTCATGGACTGTCAGCCAAGGGGATCGAACCGGCAACCTTCCGGTCACAGGGCTGGTTCCCTAACCTCCAGCCCACGACTGCTGTTGTTATAATCCGTGTGGATAGTCATACTAGCTAATCATAACTTTAGCACCTTCCAACACAAACCTTAAGTCAGCATATTATATGCCAGCTTCTTGCTGAATGTTTCTGTTCCACCAGAAAGTGATTGTTGTACCATTTAAGCTGGAATGGGAAAATTCAAATGAGAAACTGGCAAATAGGAAACCAACTTTAGCGTATTCGTCCTTCTTACTGTGTTTTGGTAGGTTTATTTTATTTTTATGTGTACTAGGATTAGGAGTGATTCATAAATTGATGGATTTGCTGATGTGGGCGAGATTATGTTTCTAAACTCAACTTTTAATGTCAGGAGCAGACTGAATACTTTCTTGCTGGTCTGGACGGCTCATTAGCACGATCGGTTATTAAAGAAATAAAAGCTACAGGGAGCAGACTGCGCATGAAGGATTGAACACTCATCATCTCTCAATACAAGTGAATCTTGACCGCTCCATCAAGGCAGACACACAGACGTATTGCATCTGATTTATTCAGGGAAAATCCAGATTCGGGGTCAGAACAGTCCAGGATCAAGGAGCCAACACAGAGAGAACGAGGTACAGACATAATAAACATAATACACAGAAATCCAAACACCAAACAATACCATACACCATACATCAAACAATACAAAGACCAGCAACCTAACTTGGGAAAACACAGGGCTTAAATACAACAGGGATGACAAGGGACAACAAGACACAGGTGGCAAACACAGGTGGCTACAATCACGGCGGAGTCTAGAAACAAGGGGGCAGGACAGGGAAGAATTCCTTCAAACGGAGATTTTTCAGAGGCATTACAAACAGAGTGTTATGAGAAAATTCCCAGAATGCCCTTCGTATCATTGGCAAGACGGCTGCACAATCGACCAGAGAGACACATAACTGTGAGTATTTCTCTGTTTAAAAGCCGCTGTGTTGTAAGAACTGTTGTAATAGTGTTTTATGGTCATTTCCTTCATAACACACATAAAAATCGCCAGTAATGCGCTGATGTCTCAGTCGCTACCTGGCGAAATTTCCCGTTCCACCTTAAATGGTGCAGCAGTTACGTTCTGGTACATGAGGATGCCTCACCATTTAAGGTGGAACGGGAAATCGATCATGAAGCTGGCGATTCAAAAGCTAAGTTCAGCTTCATGTCACCGAAGAATTCTTGGTGGCGATAATAAATAATTGCCCCCGTCTTTGAAGGCTTATGATGCCCTAAATGTATTTAAGCAGTGAGGAGCTGAACTTTCCCCTCCTCTGCTGTCACTGCAGACCGGCAGGGTCGCCTACAGAGCAGCGTTAACAGCTGTTAATGAAGTGATGCAGTTTTTTGTTTGTAGCTTTTTTATTCTGTGACTCTTTTGATTGATTGATGCGTAAAACTGAAGTTGTGAATGAAGCGGCGATGCTTTCCAGTCTCCTTCGGATAAACGGCAAATGTCAGTGCGATATACCATTATACCTATAGTCTGGAGACAAAGCAGGAAAACACATCCTGATTATTTTTCCAGGCTATTTTAAATATGATTCAACTGTCCTGTCACATGACACACTAGTGAGATCACCACAGCCGGAGGCAGCATATTTTAAAAGGGCCGGAAAACCTCGTCTCATCTGTTTACGTTAAAGTCGTTGAAGAAAACTTGATGACGTCTCCGGTTCTTGAAGGGTTGTCCCATTTCATAGGGGAGGAAGATTTCAACCACTACCCTTTCTAACTAAGTTTCAAGGGGTAGGGTTACACTCGAAAACAAGGGGTAGGGGTTAAAATAAGACATGGGATTGGGCCCTTATGTGCTAACAGATGCCTGTATTGGATAGAATAGCAGAGTGATGGGGGGGAGGGAAGGCCATCATCCTGCTCACCCAAAGCAGACCGACAGGGATGGACAGCATCGCCAGGGACTGAATCACACAGAGTAAACACTTAGATGGTCTACAAGTGTATAAGGTCATTATAAGTGGATCTTGAGTAAACAGGTTTCCTGCTCTCGTCTAAATTAAGAGAAATTATTGTCTGTGGTAAACAACCATAAATGTATCAGATAGAGAGTCGGACGGAAAAACTCTGGAGGACTTCTTGAAATGGAAAGCGGTTTACAAATGACTAGATGGTGTTTCAAAGACCTAAATCTGATCGCTGTGCTGGGATGACTCAAACCACAACAATTTCAAGTGAAGACGAAGCTGATATGAAATCAGGCTTGGTGGTGGCTGTCAGCCATCCAAAATTTAGACGGACTGAATCTTTTTACAAGCACCAGAAGAGCCATTAGAAACCACAGGCATCTGTTAACTGAGGAGGAATTAAAGACAGAGAGAGAGAGAGAGAGAGAGAGACACAGAGAGAGAGAGAGAGAGAGAGAGAGAGACACAGAGAGAGAGAGAGAGAGACACAGAGAGAGAGAGAGAGAGAGAGACAGAGAGAGAGAGAGAGAGAGAGAGAGAGAGAGAGAGAGAGAGAGAGAGAGACACAGAGAGAGAGAGACAGAGAGAGAGAGAGAGACACAGAGAGAGAGAGAGAGAGAGAGTGAATGAGAGAGTGAATGAGAGAGTGAATGAGAGAGTGAATGAGAGAGAACAAATGATAAAGAGAGATTCTGCCATTTTCTTTCTTGTGAAATGATGCACCTCATTTTTCTATTTCGCTGTCTTCTATTTTCCTCTCCCTAAACACTCCTGCATGTTTTTCTATCTGCTTGCGCCCTCCATCTTTCTTCTGTTGTAAAAGCAGGTTTATCGTGACCCCAGCAGACTCATCATTCAGCCTACGAGCAGACAGAGCTAAGCTGTGGGAGTCCAGACACGGCTACGGTTTTGATTAGTGTCAAGCTTGCGTGTTTAGCTTTTTCTCTGCCATGTAAGCGCAGCAGGCTTGTAAACGCTCAGGCCTCCAGAGCTTAAGAAGTGCAGCAGGGCTGGCTAAAACATGACCTGCTAAAACAACGGAACACAGGCAGTATAAATTTGCAAACAGTGACATAAAAGGGTGCCAATCAGAGCTTAATCACAAGATTCTGCACAGAAGCTGCGAGACACTGCAGTATTAGACATTAATAAAACTAACGGGGTGGTGCGTTTGTTAGCACATTGTTGGAGTGTCGTGGTCATCAACCTGGACCTGAAGATCTACCTTCCTGCAGAGGCTATAGGTCCAACCTGCCACACACAATAATTAGCTTCTTCAGAAGCCCTTTATTGGAATAAATGCCTTAATGTTACCCAAGCCAGGCTTGTGTAGACACAGAGAGCGGGATAGAGAACAGGTGATGGAGATGTTTAATGCAGGTTCTAGCTGGACACTGCAGCAAAGCAGATTCCCAGGAGGATGGTTGGTGACCACTGATAGATACAGTGTAGGTAATGTAGACGAAGATGGACACAAACCATTAGCGTTGCTACATGTTAACAAAGATTTGCGAGCTTTGGCCTTTGGTAAAAGCAGGGTGTGTCTTTGTCAGTGCTTGAAGAATAATCCATAAGAATTCACATCTACAGGTCACGTCAGGCCAGTTGAAGTTAGGTCGAAATGCCAGTTATTAAGAAGTCGAAAAATCTAGGTCAATGCATGTGCTGAAGCTTTAGCTCAAGAAGGCTAGTACAGTGGTACATCCAAGAAGGTCCCATTAAGCTTTGGAAAAGAAGGCTTAGCCTTTGACTTATAAGCCCCCCAATGTCCACCTATAATGTTACATGATCATTTCTAAATCTATATTCCTAAAAACAGGCCATTTTTGTTACTGTGCCATTAAGACTGATAAGGACTAGGAGTTATGCCGACCAGCCCACCTTAAACTTTATCTGTATTTCTCCTGCTGTACACCTACAAATGACCTTTGTGCATTACCACTTTTTCTAAAGTCTTTGCATTTTCATTGATATGCTACACTGACATTATCAAGGAGACTAGATAGTGATAAAAATGAAAACTAACAAAAGCTTTTGTCTTAAATGCGGTTCAGTCATGGTAGTCAATATGCTGCAAATGATGCTAATATTATCTAAGTACCTTAAATAAACGTCCTGCAAACATTTCTCGCTGCCCACTTGCTCGGATATGTCCTCATCCTCCTTAACTAGCTTTTTCATACCTGGGTTTCTGTGGTTCTTGCTGCTGCTGTATTCATAAAATTCACACATGTAAATTGTGAAAACAGGAATAAACTAATAAAAATAAAATACACCCGAGCAGTGCTGCATCATTTAAGGTGGGGAATGAAGTCTCTCTCCGTCATCTGGTCTCTGTCCGCTGTAGGAGTTACAGTCGAGGCTGTACAAGGTGGGGGCAGTTGGTTTAACCCCTAAATTACAACATATACAGACTTAATTGCAACATTTGTAGTTTGTCTGGGTGTTCCTGTGCTTATGTGCCAAAACACTACTGGCCCACTGGAGCTTCTTACAGCTCTCCAGATTACTTACTCCAGCATTGGATATGGACCCTTCTAGTGAATTAGTTCAAGCTGCTGTCTAATTATGTTATGATTTTTAAACTCAAGGCATTAATTGAGAAAAAATAAGTTAAATATATACAAAATATACCTAAGCTGTCCCAAACCCTAACCCCTGAAGTATGTTGAGCAGCTTTGACTGAATATAAATGTATTTCATTGAGACATATGACACAGTATTTGTGTGTCTATGCTGTTATTTAATGACCTACACAGTACACTACAACAGATTTGATACCTGCGACAGATTCCGGTCCAGAAAAGTTGGGATAGGAGCATATTTACCACAGTGTTACATCATCATTCCTTTTGACAACACTTGAGGAAGGTTTGGGGACTGTAGACACCAACCGATCCAGATTTGAAAGCAAAATTTTTACCAGTTTAACACCCACACTTTCTAATTATGCAGCCATGCCTGCTGTGACACATATGTAGCTCTAAAATATGTTCAGTGTTAATGCTGACATTATGGTGCATGTTACCCACTAATACACCTCCCCCCCCAAATAGTATGACAGATGCTGGCTTTGGAACTTTATGCTGGTAACAATTTGGGTGGTGCTTTTCTACTTCATATGTTGGACCAATTACACAGTTTTCACTGTGCATCAGTCCAATTCAACGAGCAGTGATGCGCAGTGTTTCTGAAAACGATTTGTTAAATTATTCCTGAGCCCATGTGGTGATATACATCATAGAAACATGCCGGTTTTAATGCCATCTGAGGCACTGTAGGTCATGGGAATTCTGTTATGGTTTTCAGCCTTGCTCTTTATGCACAGAGATTCTCCAGATTCTCATAATCTTTTGACTTATTTTGGTAAAATAACTAAAATCCTTGCACTTGCTAGCAAATTCACTACACTGGCAGATTATTTTGCTTAAAACAAACATTATCTGACAGTATAGTTAGATAATCTAGTACAGGGTAAAGTAAAAGAAATGAGTTGTAAGATTACTTCCTAGAGGAAGTAATAAGTAAGAAAATCCCAATACATTTTAAGAGATGTACTGAGTAATTTGTAAGGGATACTGGAGCTCTCTGTGGTAACAGGAACACTAGCAGTATATATGGTCTTTAGTGAAGTAACAAGCTTTTTCCTTTCCTTTTTTTTGAGTTTCTCTGCTGCACTTAGTTAACTTTATTAGATTTTTAACACCTCTTAACACCCAGAAAATCACAATGAAGAAGCTCCTTTACAAAATGTAGATTATCAGTCAATTGCCTTGTTCATACCAGCCTGTCTCCATGCAGTTGTGTTATTACATAACATGGAATAGTGACTGGGTGTGGGGCTGCTTTAAAATGACTGAACTTAATCACTATAATCACAAAAAACAAAACAAAACAAGTTATCTAACATCAACTCACACAGTATATCTGCTTTATACATACGTAGACGCCCTGGTGCGAGGAGAAGGAAAAACATTTTAATGTAAGTCAGTGTTATCAGACTTATTTCCAAGCCATTTTGGGTCATTTTTTTGGTCCATTGACAAAATTTACAGACAATGTAAAGGACAATAGGCATTTTCAGATTATGACAGACTGGAAAACGACAAAAATAGAGATATGAGGTTTTGTTCCGACAGCAGCGTTACATTTAAACGTGTGTGTGTGTCTGTGTGTGTGTGTCTGATGATCTAGTGCTTATATATGCATAATATGTGAATTACATATATGTCAGCAACCTGCAACTAAAAAACATTTTTAACGTGAATCCAGTATTTCGCTGCTGTGGGAACAAAACCTTGTATCTCCAAATTGGTAACTTTACAGGAGAAGGAAAAAACAGACATTACATTCAATGTAAGTCAATGGAACCAGAATTTTTTCTGAGTCATTTTTGGCCGTTTATTTTGGTCCATCCTTCATGAAAATTACACATAACATAAAGTCCAACATGCATTTTCAAATGATGTCAAAAACTGAAAATCAACAAAAGGAGATACAAGGTTTTGTTCCAACAACAACAAACTAATATTTGCCATCCATATAAGATGAATGCATCCTATCATCCATCCATCCATCCATCCATCCATTTTCTAAGCCGCTTCTCCCTCAGGGTCACAGGGGGGTGCTGGAGCCTATCCCAGTGGTCATTGGGTGGAAGGCAGGATACACCCTGGACAGGTCGCCGGGCCATCGCAGGGCAGTTACACATTTATGTTTGTATATATTAATATATTTGCTGAAATATTTATTTGAAAATGGCCAGTTTCAAATACGTTGCCATATATGTCACATATATGTCTGTAAGTGACTAATATCAGTCAGATATATGAGGGAAATCCATATATGATAATATATGTCATATATTTGGAATCCATATATTTCCATATATCAGACTTCCCTATAGGAACATTATAAGATTAAATTAAAGACAAAAAAGGGCTAGTAACTACTTTCCTCACTTATATACTTAAAGGTGAAAGTATAATCATTTGAAAATACTCAGGAAATCTACCAGGACACAATGCTGAGTAAATGCAGTTGCTCACCTCTGAATAGAACCTTTCAGTCACTGAGACGCTGTGCTGCACACTTTCTTAGAGCTCTAAGTTAGAATAGTGCTTCCATATCTGTAACAAGGTGACAGTTAAAGCTAGTTCTGCTGATCATTTCTCCACTTCATTCAGAAGTAATTCAGCAGGTGTCTGCTGCAACGCCGCCTTTAACCACCAGGTGGCGCCAGAAGCCTCTTTTAGAATAATTGCTCTCGTCCTCAAACGTATTCCAGGATAACCAGGCCAGCGGACTCGACTTCCCCTCGCAGGGTTTTTACATTTGTTTACTTTCTCTAAAATACAAGTCATTTCGAAGTGATTCAAACTTTTTTACATCAACTTGTTTTATCTGATGCCTGTTAACCTGTCACAGTGGAGCTCAGCCCTCCTGCAGCCCTGCTCCTCACCCAGCTTCAACACCTCCTCCTCCGCTCTGAAGACCCCATTAACTACCTGATTAGACCCATCAGGTGAGTTTGAGCAGGAAAGCAATTAAATCAAGATTCTAGAGCCTGAGACCAGAACGGTTCTGTGGTCTTCCTGCTTGCTGATTAACTGATGAATCAGGGAAATGACCAAATCATACTGGACTCCAAACCCTGAGGACTGGAGCTCTCCTGCTACAACAGTAGCCATGTTTACATGAGGCCTAATAATCCATTAATAATCCGACTAATAGCTCGATTGGAATAGAATACGTCCATGTAAACACCTCAGTCGGAATAAGCGAACATGACGTCTTCCTCTCAGCCTTCAAGGACATGTGAAGGACGTTTTTCTGAGTCTGACATCAATTTAAAGCAATTAAAAACACAAGCACTGCTCACTGCTGCTCATCTCACTCTGACTGGACCTCACGTGATGTTCGCTGTCATGGTAACGTGTACTCTAAGCGCTACTACATGCATGCGCGTCATTTTGCATTGGATTACTTGTAGTGAGCATGTAAACGAAGATTTTCATCAGATTGTTGAACAGAGTGAGAATAAGCACCTCAGTCTGAATCTGTAATCCGATTGTTTTCAATCAGATTGGCAAAAATCTTTGCATGTAAACACAGCCAGTGTTACAGATCAAGCTTCCAAAAAAGATCCTTCAGGTTTATGATTCACGTCGACTTTAAGAACCAGCTTTGTAAAAAAGATGTGTGAGAGTGAAGAACCTTTTCTAAAGTTCCACATATTATAAAGGTCATTAACACTCAAGACGGTTCTTCAGGGGTTCTTTAGTAAAGGCATTAGTTCTATACAGCATTTGCTTGCTTAAATGGTTTTTGCATGGTGAATTGTAGATGGTGCTACTTAGAACCTTTTTGAAAATGGGTCTATATTGCACCAAAAAGGGTTCTATCTTTTGCTGCAAGCTTGACATTTTTACAGTAGAAGAACGCTTTTTGGTGCTATACAGAAGCATTTTCAAAATGGTTCTAAGTAGCACCATCTACAATTCACCATGCAAAAACCATTCAAGCAAGCAAATGCTGTATAGAAATAATGCCTTTACTAAAGAACCTCTGAAGAACCGTCTTGATTGTTAAGGACCTTTATAATATGTGGAACTTTAGAAAAGGTTCTTCACTCTCACACTTCACTTCACTCTCCCAGCAGTCTTCGGGCGGAAGCGTGAACTAATTAAAGTTTTTTTCCTAGAACGACATCTGAACCAAGAACCCTTAAGGAATCTGTATTGTTTGTTTTTCGGAGTGAAGGTAGGGGGCAGGAAGAATCATGAGTGACACTGGCAGTCTCCCGGTTTTGGTGAATTTCCACTAATCTGACAGGAGA